>NC_142704.1:10966846-11199544 GCF_029339155.1 Prunus mume | reverse complement strand
ATGTACTCCTAAGCCTAAACCTAAACCTAAACCTAAACCTAAACCTAAACCTAAACCTAAACCTAAACCTAAACCTAAACCTAAACCTAAACCTAAACCTAAACCTAAACCTAAACCTAAACCAAACACAAACCACAAACCTAAACCTAAACCTGGCCCTAAACCTAAACCTAAACCTAAACCCTAAACCTAAACCTAAACCTACAAACCTAAACCTAAACCTAAACCTAAACCTAAACCTAAACCTAAACCTAGGCCCTAAACCTAAACCCTAAACCTAAACCTAAACCTAAACCCCTAAACCTAAGCCTAGAAACCTAAACCTAAACCCTGAACCTAAACACAAACCTAAACCACAAACCTAAACCTAAACCTAAACCTAAACCTAAACCCTAAGCCCACAAACCTAAGCCTAAACCTAAACCTAAACCTAAACCTAAAGCCTAAACCTAAACCTAAACCTAAACCTAAACCTAAACCTAAACCTAAACCTAAACCTAAACCTAAACCTAAACCCTAAACCTAAACCCACAAACCTAAACCTAAACCTAAACCTAAACCACAAACCTAAACCTAAACCTGAACCTAAACCTAAGCCTAAACCTAAACCTAAACCTAAACCTAAACCTAAACCTAAACCTAAACCTAAACCTAAACCTGAACCTAAACCTAAACCTGAACCTAAACCTAAACCACAAGCCTAAACACAAACCTAAACCTAAGCCTAAACCACGGGCCTAAACCTAAACCTAAACCCCTAAAGCCTAAACCTAAACCTAAAACCGGCCTAAACACAAACCTAAACCCTGAACCTAAACCTAAACCTAAACCTAAACCTAAACCTAACCTAAACCTAAACCTAAGCCTAAACCTAAACCCTAAACCCTAAACCTAAACCTAAACCTAAACCTAAACCCTAAACCCTAAACCTAAACCTAAACCCCTAAACCTGAACCTGAACCTGAACCACAGACCTAAACCACAAACCCTAAACCTAAACCTAAACCCTCTAATGAACATAAAAGATGCAGAATCACGATTCAAAAAGCTAAAGCGATTCCATGACACATGCGCTCAGTAGCTAGGGTTAGCTAGATCAAAGCCTAGAAGTGTCAATTTGATAAGCAAAAGTATGAGAATTCAAATTAGAGATTGAGTTATAATGAACACAAAGATGCGAAATCATGAATCAAAAAAAGCGGCCATTCAACATCACCTATACATTGTGAGCTGGGTTGGCTAGATCGTGTAAAGTGTCAATTTGATTGGCAAAGTATGAGCATTCAAATTAGACATTGAGGATTCTAATGGACACAAGATCTCCAAAAACATGAATCAAAAGCAGTGATTCAACAACGACTGTCTATTCCGTGAGCTAGGGTTGGCTAGATCAAAGCCTATAAGTGTCCAATTTGATGGGTAAAAGTATGAGAATTCAAATTAGAGATTGAGATTCTAATGAATGCAAAGATCTGCAAAATCATGAATCAAAAAACTGGTGATTCAACATCACCTGTCTGTTCCGTGAGCTAGGGTTGGCTATACCAAAGCCTAGAAGTGTCCAATTTGATTGGCAAAAATATGAGAATTCAAATTAGAGATTGAGGATTATAATGAACAAAGAAGCTGCAAATCATGAATCAAAAAAGAGCAGTTCACAACACACATGCATTTCGTGAGCTAGGGTTGGCTATCAAAACTAAGTGTCAATTTGATTGGCAAGAATGAAATTCAAATTAGAGATTGAGGATTCTAATGAACACAAAGTTCTGTGAAATCATGATTCAAAAAACTGAGTGAATCAACAACACTATCACATTAAGTGAGCTAGGGTTGGCTAGATCATAGCCTAGAAGTGTCAATTTGATTGGCAAAACTATGAGAATTCAAATTAGAGATGAGAGGATTCTAATGAACACAAAAGATTGCAAAATCATGAATCAAAAAACTGATGATTCAACAACACCATGCATTCAAGTGAGCTAGGGTTGGCTAGATCAGTGAAGCAGAAGTGTCAATTTGATTGGAAAAGTATGAGCATTCAAATTAGATATTGAGATTCTAATGGACACAAAATCTGCAAAACATGAATCAAAAAAGCTGATTCAACAACATTGTCTATTAGTGAGCTAGGGTTGGCTAGATCAAAGCCTAGAAGTGTCAATTTGTTGGCAAAAGTATGAAATTCAAATTAGAGATTGAGGATTCTAATGGATACAAAGATCTGAAATCATGAATCAAAAAACTGGTGATTCAACATCACCTATCATTAGTGAGCTAGGGTTGGCAGATCAAGGCTTAGAAGTGTCCAATTTAATTGGCAAAAGTATGAGAATTCTAATGAACACAAAAGAACTGCAAAATCATGAATCAAAAAAGTGGGCAGTTCAACAACACATGCATTAAGTGAGCTAGGGTTGGCTAGATCAGCGGCAAGGAGTGTCCAATTTGATTGGAAAAAGTATGAGCATTCAAATTAGATATTGAGGATTCTAATGGACACAAAAAATCTGCAAAAACATGAATCAAAAAGCAGGCTGATTCAACAACACCTGTCCGTTCCGTGAGCTAGGGTTGGCTAGATCAAAGCCTAGAAGTGTCCAATTTAGTTGGCAAAAGTATGAGAATTCAAATTACAGATTGAGGATTCTAATGGATACAAAAGATCTGCGAAATCATGAATCAAAAAAACTGAACTGATTCGACATCACCTATCTATTCCGTGAGCTAGGGTTGGCCATATCAAGGCTTAGAAGTGTCCAATTTAATTGGCAAAAGTATGAGAATTCAAATTAGAGATTGAGGATTCTAATGAACATAAAAGATCTGCGAAATCATGATTCAAAAAAACTAAATGATTCAACACACTATATAAGTGAGCTAGGGTTGGCTAGATCAAAGCCTAGAAGTGTCCAATTTGATAGGCAAAAGTATGAGAATTCAAATTAGAGATTCAGGATTATAATGAACACAAAAGATCTGCGAAATCATGAATCAATGGCAGATTCAACATCACCTATCTGTTCCGTGAGCTAGGGTTGGCTAGATCAGCGGCAAGGAATGTCCAATTTGATTGGCAAAGGTATGAGCATTCAAATTAGACATTGAGGATTCTAATGGACACAAAAGATCTCCAAAAACATGAATCAAAAAGGCAGTTCAACACAGTCTGCATTCCGTGAGCTAGGGTTGGCTAGATCAAAGCCTATAAGTGTCCAATTTGATGGGTAAAAGTATGAGAATTCAAATTAGAGATTGGGGATTCTAATGAATGCAAAAGATCTGCAAAATCATGAATCAAAAAAACTGAAGCGATTCAACATCACCATGCATTAAGTGAGCTAGGGTTGGCTATTCAAAGCCTAGAAGTGTCAATTTGATTGGCAAAAATATGAATTCAAATTAGATTGAGGATTATAATGAACACAAAAGATCTGCAAATCATGAATCAAAAAATGGTGATTCCACAACACCTATCTGTTTCGTGAGCTAGGGTTGGCTAGATCAAAGCCTAGAAGTGTCCAATTTGATTGGCAAAAGAATGAGAATTCAAATCAGAGATTGAGGATTCTAATGAACACAAAGTTCTGAAATCATGATTCAAAAAAACTGGTGAATCAACAACACACATCTGTTCCGTGAGCTAGGGTTGGCTAGATCATAGCCTAGAAGTGTCCAATTTGATTGGCAAAACTATGAGAATTCAAATTAAGATTGAGTTCTAATGAACACAAAGAATTGCAAAATCATGAATCAAAAAAGGCAGTTCAACAACACACATGCATTAGTGAGCTAGGGTTGGCTAGATCATGGCAAGGTGTCAATTTGATTGGAAAAAGTGAGCATTCAAATTAGATATTGAGGATTCTAATGGACACAAAATCTGCAAAAACATGAATCAAAAAAACTGGCGAGTTCAACAACACCATCTATTAGTGAGCTAGGGTTGGCTAGATCAAAGCCTAGAAGTGTCAATTTGTTGGCAAAGTATGAGAATTCAAATTAGAGATTGATTCTAATGGATACAAAGATCTGCGAAATCATGAATCAAAAAGTGAAGTGATTAGACATCACCTATACATTAGTGAGCTAGGGTTGGCGGATCAGGCTTAGAAGTGTCAATTTAATTGGCAAAGTATGAAATTCAAATTAGAGATTGAGGATTCTAATGACACAAAAGCTGCAAAATCATGAATCAAAAACTGAGTGATTCAACAACACATGTGCATTCCGTGAGCTAGGGTTGGCTAGATCAGTGACAAAGTGTCAATTTGATTGGAAAAAATATGACATTCAAATTAGATATTGAGGATTCTAATGGACACAAAAATCTGCAAAACATGAATCAAAAAAAGGCCGATTCAACAACACATGCATTAGTGAGCTAGGGTTGGCTAGATCAAAGCCTAAAGTGTCAATTTGTTGGCAAAAGTATGAGAATTCAAATTAGAGATTGAGGATTCTAATGGATACAAAGATGCGAAATCATGAATCAAAAAAGCAGGCTGATTCAACATCTATCATTGTTAGTGAGCTAGGGTTGGCCATATCAAGGCTTAGAAGTGTCAATTTGATTGGCAAAGTATGAGAATTCAAATTAGATTGAGGATTCTAATGAACATAAATCTGAAATCATGATTCAAAAAACTAGCAGATTCAACAACACACATGCTGCTCAGTGAGCTAGGGTTGGCTAGATCAAAGCCTAAGTGTCAATTTGATTGGCAAAAGTATGAGAATTCAAATTAGAGATTGAGGATTATAATGACACAAAGATCTGAAAATCATGAATCAAAAATGAGTGATTCAACATCACCTACATTACAGTGAGCTAGGGTTGGCTAGATCAGCGGCAAGGAATGTCCAATTTGATTGGCAAAGGTATGAGCATTCAAATTAGACATTGAGGATTCTAATGGACACAAAGATCTCCAAAACATGAATCAAAAAACTGGCAGATTCAACAACATTATCTATTCCGTGAGCTAGGGTTGGCTAGATCAAAGCCTATAAGTGTCCAATTTGATGGGTAAAAGTATGAGAATTCAAATTAGAGATTGGGATTCTAATGAATACAAGATCTAAAATCATGAATCAAAAAATGAAGCGATTCAACATCACACATGTTAAAGTGAGCTAGGGTTGGCTATACAAAGCCTAAGTGTCAATTTGATTGGCAAAATATGAAATTCAAATTAGAGATTGATTATAATGAACACAAAGAACTGCAAAATCATGAATCAAAAAGCTGGCGATTCACAACACATGCATTTCAGTGAGCTAGGGTTGGCTAGATCAAAGCCTAGAAGTGTCAATTTGATTGGCAAAATGAGAATTCAAATCAGAGATTGAGGATTCTAATGAACACAAAGTTCTGAAATCATGATTCAAAAAAAGGCGAATCAAACACACATGCATTAAGTGAGCTAGGGTTGGCTAGATCATAGCCTAGAAGTGTCAATTTGATTGGCAAAACTGAAATTCAAATTAGAGATTGAGGATTCTAATGAACACAAAAGAATTGCAAAATCATGAATCAAAAAAGCGGTGATTCAACAACACATACATTAGTGAGCTAGGGTTGGCTAGATCGTGACAGAAGTGTCAATTTGATTGGAAAAAGTATGAGCATTCAAATTAGATATTGAGGATTCTAATGGACACAAAAAATCTGCAAAAACATGAATCAAAAAAACTGAGGCTGATTCAACAACACAATGCATTAGTGAGCTAGGGTTGGCTAGATCAAAGCCTAGAAGTGTCCAATTTGATTGGCAAAAGTATGAGAATTCAAATTAGAGATTGAGGATTCTAATGAACACAAAAGATCTGTGAAATCATGAATCAAAAAGCGGCGATTCACATCACCTATACATTAGTGAGCTAGGGTTGGCGGATCAAGGCTTAAAGTGTCCAATTTAATTGGCAAAAGTATGAGAATTCAAATTAGAGATTGAGGATTCTAATGAACACAAAAGAACTGCAAAATCATGAATCAAAAAAGCAGGCGATTCAACAACACACAGCATTAGTGAGCTAGGGTTGGCTAGATCAGCGGCAAGGAGTGTCCAATTTGATTGGAAAAAGTATGAGCATTCAAATTAGATATTGAGGATTCTAATGGACACAAAAAATCTGCAAAAACATGAATCAAAAAACTGGTGATTCAACAACACACATGCATTCCGTGAGCTAGGGTTGGCTAGATCAAAGCCTAGAAGTGTCCAATTTAGTTGGCAAAAGTATGAGAATTCAAATTACAGATTGAGGATTCTAATGGATACAAAAGATCTGCGAAATCATGAATCAAAAAAACTGAAGATTAGATCACCTATACATTCGTGAGCTAGGGTTGGCCATATCAAGGCTTAGAAGTGTCCAATTTAATTGGCAAAAGTATGAGAATTCAAATTAGAGATTGAGGATTCTAATGAACATAAGATCTGAAATCATGATTCAAAAACTAAGCTGATTCAACAACACACATGCTCAGTGAGCTAGGGTTAGCTAGATCAAAGCCTAAAAGTGTCAATTTGATAGGCAAAGTATGAGAATTCAAATTAGAGATTGAGTTATAATGAACACAAAGATCTGAAATCATGAATCAAAAAGCGGTGATTCAACATCACCTATCTGTTCCGTGAGCTAGGGTTGGCTAGATCAGCGGCAAGGAATGTCCAATTTGATTGGCAAAGGTATGAGCATTCAAATTAGACATTGAGGATTCTAATGGACACAAAAGATCTCCAAAAACATGAATCAAAAAAACTGAACTGATTCAACAGCACCTGCTTTCGTGAGCTAGGGTTGGCTAGGTCAAAGCCTATAAGTGTCCAATTTGATGGGTAAAAGTATGAGAATTCAAATTAGAGATTGGGGATTCTAATGAATGCAAAAGATCTGCAAAATCATGAATCAAAAAAGGAGTGATTCAACATCACACATCTGTTCCGTGAGCTAGGGTTGGCTATACCAAAGCCTAGAAGTGTCCAATTTGATTGGCAAAAATATGAGAATTCAAATTAGAGATTGAGGATTATAATGAACACAAAAGAACTGCAAAATCACGAATCAAAAAAACTGATGATTCCACACACACTATGCATTTGTGAGCTAGGGTTGGCTAGATCAAAGCCTAGAAGTGTCAATTTGATTGGCAAAGAATGAGAATTCAAATCAGATTGAGGATTCTAATGAACACAAAGTTCTGAAATCATGATTCAAAAAGCTGGCTGAATCAACAACACATGTCCGTTCCGTGAGCTAGGGTTGGCTAGATCATAGCCTAGAAGTGTCCAATTTGATTGGCAAAACTATGAGAATTCAAATTAGAGATTGAGGATTCTAATGAACACAAAAGAATTGCAAAATCATGAATCAAAAAGCTAGGCGATTCAACAACACACATGCATTCAGTGAGCTAGGGTTGGCTAGATCAGCGGCAAGGAGTGTCCAATTTGATTGGAAAAAGTATGAGCATTCAAATTAGATATTGAGGATTCTAATGGACACAAAAAATCTGCAAAATGAATCAAAAAAGCTGGCGATTCACAACACATGCATTAGTGAGCTAGGGTTGGCTAGATCAAAGCCTAGAAGTGTCCAATTTAGTTGGCAAAAGTATGAGAATTCAAATTAGAGATTGAGGATTCTAATGGATACAAAAGATCTGCGAAATCATGAATCAAAAAAACTGAACGATTCAATCACCTATCATTCAGTGAGCTAGGGTTGGCGGATCAGGCTGAAAGTGTCAATTTAATTGGCAAAAGTATGAAATTCAAATTAGAGATTGAGGATTCTAATGAACACAAAGATCTGCAAAATCATGAATCAAAAACTGGCGATTCAACAACACATGCATTCGTGAGCTAGGGTTGGCTAGATCGGCAAGGAGTGTCCAATTTGATTGGAAAAAGTATGAGCATTCAAATTAGATATTGAGGATTCTAATGGACACAAAAAATCTGCAAAAACATGAATCAAAAAAACTGAGCAGTTCAACAACACTATGCATTAAAGTGAGCTAGGGTTGGCTAGATCAAAGCCTAGAAGTGTCCAATTTAGTTGGCAAAAGTATGAGAATTCAAATTAGAGATTGAGGATTCTAATGGATACAAAAGATCTGCGAAATCATGAATCAAAAAAACTGAACTGATTCGACATCACCTATCTATTCCGTGAGCTAGGGTTGGCCATATCAAGGCTTAGAAGTGTCCAATTTAATTGGCAAAAGTATGAGAATTCAAATTAGAGATTGAGGATTCTAATGAACATAAAAGATCTGCGAAATCATGATTCAAAAAAACTAAACTGATTCAACAACACCTGTCTGCCCCGTGAGCTAGGGTTGGCTAGATCAAAGCCTAGAAGTGTCCAATTTGATAGGCAAAAGTGTGAGAATTCAAATTAGAGATTCAGGATTATAATGAACACAAAAGATCTGCGAAATCATGAATCAAAAAAACTGAACTGATTCAACATCACCTATCTGTTCAGTGAGCTAGGGTTGGCTAGATCAGCGGCAAGGAATGTCCAATTTGATTGGCAAAGGTATGAGCATTCAAATTAGACATTGAGGATTCTAATGGACACAAAAGATCTCCAAAAACATGAATCAAAAAAACTGTGGCGATTCAACAACATATACATTAGTGAGCTAGGGTTGGCTAGTCAAAGCCTATAAGTGTCCAATTTGATGGGTAAAAGTATGAGAATTCAAATTAGAGATTGGGGATTCTAATGAATGCAAAAGATCTGCAAAATCATGAATCAAAAAAACTGAACAGATTCAACATCACATGTATTCAGTGAGCTAGGGTTGGCTATACCGAAGCCTAGAAGTGTCCAATTTGATTGGCAAAAATATGAGAATTCAAATTAGAGATTGAGGATTATAATGAACACAAAAGATCTGCAAAATCACGAATCAAAAAAACTGAACTGATTCCACAACACTCTGTTTCGTGAGCTAGGGTTGGCTAGATCAAAGCCTAGAAGTGTCCAATTTGATTGGCAAAAGAATGAGAATTCAAATCAGAGATTGAGGATTCTAATGAACACAAAAGTTCTGCGAAATCATGATTCAAAAAAACTGAGCTGAATCAACAACACCTGTCCGTTCCGTGAGCTAGGGTTGGCTAGATCATAGCCTAGAAGTGTCCAATTTGATTGGCAAAACTATGAGAATTCAAATTAGAGATTGAGGATTCTAATGAACACAAAAGAATTGCAAAATCATGAATCAAAAAAACTGAACATTCAACAACACACATGCATTCGTGAGCTGGGTTGGCTAGATCAGCGGCAAGGAGTGTCCAATTTGATTGGAAAAAGTATGAGCATTCAAATTAGATATTGAGGATTCTAATGGACACAAAAAATCTGCAAAAACATGAATCAAAAAACTGTTGATTCAACATGTCATTAGTGAGCTAGGGTTGGCTAGATCAAAGCCTAGAAGTGTCCAATTTAGTTGGCAAAAGTATGAGAATTCAAATTAGAGATTGAGGATTCTAATGGATACATGAATCTGAAATCATGAATCAAAAACTGGTATTGAAACATCACCTATCATTCAGTGAGCTAGGGTTGGCGGATCAAGGCAGAAGTGTCAATTTAATTGGCAAAGTATGAATTCAAATTAGAGATTGAGGATTCTAATGAACACAAAAGAACTGCAAAATCATGAATCAAAAAAACTGAACTGATTCAACAACACCTGTCTGTTCAGTGAGCTAGGGTTGGCTAGATCGTGACAGTGTCCAATTTGATTGGAAAAAGTATGAGCATTCAAATTAGATATTGAGGATTCTAATGGACACAAAAAATCTGCAAAAACATGAATCAAAAAAACTGTACTGATTCAACAACACCTGTCTATTCCGTGAGCTAGGGTTGGCTAGATCAAAGCCTAGAAGTGTCCAATTTAGTTGGCAAAAGTATGAGAATTCAAATTAGAGATTGAGGATTCTAATGGATACAAAGATCTGCGAAATCATGAATCAAAAAAACTGAGCTGATTCGACATCACCTATCTGTTCCGTGAGCTAGGGTTGGCCATATCAAGGCTTAGAAGTGTCCAATTTAATTGGCAAAAGTATGAGAATTCAAATTAGAGATTGAGGATTCTAATGAACATAAAAGATCTGAAATCATGATTCAAAAAACTAAACTGATTCAACAACACCTGTCATTCCGTGAGCTAGGGTTGGCTAGATCAAAGCCTAGAAGTGTCCAATTTGATAGGCAAAAGTATGAGAATTCAAATTAGAGATTCAGGATTATAATGAACACAAAAGATCCACTCGAAATCATGAATCAAAAAACTGAATCGATTCAACATCACCTATCTGCTCAGTGAGCTAGGTTGGCTAGATCGTGAGCGGCAAGGAATGTCCAATTTGATTGGCAAAGTATGAGCATTCAAATTAGACATTGAGGATTCTAATGGACACAAAGATCTCCAAAACATGAATCAAAAATGGCCAACGATTCAACAGGTAACGATCGTCTGTTCGTGAGCTAGGGTTGGCTAGGTCAAAGCCTATAAGTGTCCAATTTGATGGGTAAAAGTATGAGAATTCAAATTAGAGATTGGGGATTCTAATGAATGCAAAGATCTGCAAAATCATGAATCAAAAAATGAAGTGATTCAACATCACCTGTCTGCCATTAAAGTGAGCTAGGGTTGGCTATACCAAAGCCTAGAAGTGTCCAATTTGATTGGCAAAAATATGAGAATTCAAATTAGAGATTGAGGATTATAATGAACACAAAAGAATCGCAAAATCATGAATCAAAAATCGAATCGATTCCACAACACCTGCATGCATTTCATTGAGCTAGGGTTGGCTAGATCAAAGCCTAGAAGTGTCCAATTTGATTGGCAAAAGAATGAGAATTCAAATCAGAGATTGAGGATTCTAATGAACACAAAAGTTCTGCGAAATCATGATTCAAAAAAACTGAACTGAATCAACAACACCTGTCTGTTCCGTGAGCTAGGGTTGGCTAGATCATAGCCTAGAAGTGTCCAATTTGATTGGCAAAACTATGAGAATTCAAATTAGAGATTGAGGATTCTAATGAACACAAAAGAATTGCAAAATCATGAATCAAAAAAACTGAACTGATTCAACAACACCTGTCTGTTCCGTGAGCTAGGGTTGGCTAGATCAGCGGCAAGGAGTGTCCAATTTGATTGGAAAAAGTATGAGCATTCAAATTAGATATTGAGGATTCTAATGGACACAAAAAATCTGCAAAAACATGAATCAAAAAAACTGAACTGATTCAACAACACCTGTCTATTCCGTGAGCTAGGGTTGGCTAGATCAAAGCCTAGAAGTGTCCAATTTAGTTGGCAAAAGTATGAGAATTCAAATTAGAGATTGAGGATTCTAATGGATACAATAGATCTGCAAATCATGAATCAAAAAAACTGAACTGATTCGACATCACCTATCTGTTCCGTGAGCTAGGGTTGGCCAGATCAAGGCTTAGAAGTGTCCAATTTAATTGGCAAGTATGAGAATTCAAATTAGAGATTGAGGATTCTAATGAACACAAAAGAACTGCAAAATCATGAATCAAAAAATCGAACTGATTCAACAACACCTATCATTCGTGAGCTAGGGTTGGCTAGATCGCGGCAAGGAGTGTCCAATTTGATTGGAAAAAGTATGAGCATTCAAATTAGATATTGAGGATTCTAATGGACACAAAAAATCTGCAAAAACATGAATCAAAAAAATGAATGATTCAACAACACCTGCATCTAAGTGAGCTAGGGTTGGCTAGATCAAAGCCTAGAAGTGTCCAATTTAGTTGGCAAAAGTATGAGAATTCAAATTACAGATTGAGGATTCTAATGGATACAAAAGATCTGCGAAATCATGAATCAAAAAAACTGAACTGATTCGACATCACCTATCTGTTCCGTGAGCTAGGGTTGGCCATATCAAGGCTTAGAAGTGTCCAATTTAATTGGCAAAAGTATGAGAATTCAAATTAGAGATTGAGGATTCTAATGAACATAAAAGATCTGCGAAATCATGATTCAAAAAAACTAAACTGATTCAACAACACCTGTCTGCTCCGTGAGCTAGGGTTGGCTAGATCAAAGCCTAGAAGTGTCCAATTTGATAGGCAAAAGTATGAGAATTCAAATTAGAGATTGGGGATTATAATGAACACAAAAGATCTGCGAAATCATGAATCAAAAAAACTGAATCGATTCAACATCACCTATCTGCCGTGAGCTAGGGTTGGCTAGATCAGTGGCAAGGAATGTCCAATTTGATTGGCAAAGGTATGAGCATTCAAATTAGACATTGAGGATTCTAATGGACACAAAAGATCTCCAAAAACATGAATCAAAAAAACTGAACTGATTCAACAACGCATCGCCTGTCTGTTAAGTGAGCTAGGGTTGGCTAGATCAAGCCTATAAGTGTCCAATTTGATGGGTAAAAGTATGAGAATTCAAATTAGAGATTGGGGATTCTAATGAATGCAAAAGATCTGCAAAATCATGAATCAAAAAACTGAATGATTCAACATCACCGCCTGCTCTGTGAGCTAGGGTTGGCTATACCAAAGCCTAGAAGTGTCCAATTTGATTGGCAAAAATATGAGAATTCAAATTAGAGATTGAGGATTATAATGAACACAAAAGAACTGCAAAATCACGAATCAAAAAACTGAATCTGATTCCACAACACTCGCTGTTTGTGAGCTAGGGTTGGCTAGATCAAAGCCTAGAAGTGTCCAATTTGATTGGCAAAAGAATGAGAATTCAAATCATAGATTGAGGATTCTAATGAACACAAAAGTTCTGCGAAATCATGATTCAAAAAAACTGAACTGAATCAACAACACCGCTCTGTCCGTTCTCGTGAGCTAGGGTTGGCTAGATCATAGCCTAGAAGTGTCCAATTTGATTGGCAAAACTATGAGAATTCAAATTAGAGATTGAGGATTCTAATGAACACAAAAGAATTGCAAAATCATGAATCAAAAAAATCGAGTGATTCAACAACACTGCTCGCTCTGTGAGCTAGGGTTGGCTAGATCAGCGGCAAGGAGTGTCCAATTTGATTGGAAAAAGTATGAGCATTCAAATTAGATATTGAGGATTCTAATGGACACAAAAAATCTGCAAAAACATGAATCAAAAAAACTGAATCTGATTCAACAACACTCTGTCTATTCCGTGAGCTAGGGTTGGCTAGATCAAAGCCTAGAAGTGTCCAATTTAGTTGGCAAAAGTATGAGAATTCAAATTAGAGATTGAGGATTCTAATGGATACAACAGATCTGCGAAATCATGAATCAAAAATCAATCGATTCAACATCACCTATCTGCTCCGTGAGCTAGGGTTGGCCAGATCAAGGCTTAGAAGTGTCCAATTTAATTGGCAAAAGTATGAGAATTCAAATTAGAGATTGAGGATTCTAATGAACACAAAAGAACTGCAAAATCATGAATCAAAAAAACTGAACTGATTCAACAACACCTGTCTGTTCCGTGAGCTAGGGTTGGCTAGATCAGCGGCAAGGAGTGTCCAATTTGATTGGAAAAAGTATGAGCATTCAAATTAGATATTGAGGATTCTAATGGACACAAAAAATCTGCAAAAACATGAATCAAAAAAATCAATCGATTCAACAACACCTGCTCTCCGTGAGCTAGGGTTGGCTAGATCAAAGCCTAGAAGTGTCCAATTTATTGGCAAAAGTATGAGAATTCAAATTAGAGATTGAGGATTCTAATGGATACAAAAGATCTGCGAAATCATGAATCAAAAATCAATGAACGATTCGACATCACCTATCTGCTCCGTGAGCTAGGTTGGCATATCAAGGCTTAGAAGTGTCCAATTTAATTGGCAAAAGTATGAGAATTCAAATTAGAGATTGAGGATTCTAATGAACATAAAAGATCTGCAAAATCATGATTCAAAAAACTAAAGTGATTCAACAACACTGCATTCCGTGAGCTAGGGTTGGCTAGATCAAAGCCAGAAGTGTCCAATTTGATAGGCAAAAGTATGAGAATTCTGTGGAATAATAAAAATTCAAAATCATGAATCAAAATCGAATCGATTCAACATCACCTATCTCCGTGAGCTAGGTTGCATCGGCAAGGGAATGAATGTCCAATTTGATTGGCAAAAGTATGAGCATTCAAATTAGACATTGAGGATTCTAATGGACACAAAAGATCTCCAAACATGAATCAAAAAACTGAACTGATTCAACAACGACTGTCTGTTCCGTGAGCTAGGGTTGGCTAGGTCAAAGCCTATAAGTGTCCAATTTGATGGGTAAAAGTAAGGAATGAAGATCTGCAAGGGATCATGAATTAGAAAAAACCTGAAATTCAATCACCGTCTGCCGTGAGCTAGGGTTGGCTATACCAAAGCCTAGAAGTGTCCAATTTGATTGGCAAAAATATGAGAATTCAAATTAGAGATTGAGGATTATAATGAACACAAAAGAACTGCAAAATCACGAATCAAAAAAACTGAACGATTCCACAACACCTGTCTTTCGTGAGCTAGGTTGGCTAGATCAAAGCCGAAGTGTCCAATTTGATTGGCAAAAGAATGAGAATTCAAATAGAGATTGAGGATTCTAATGAACACAAAAGTTCTGCGAAATCATGATTCAAAAAAACTGAACTGAATCAACAACCTGTCTGTTCCGTGAGCTAGGGTTGGCTAGATCATAGCCTAGAAGTGTCCAATTTGATTGGCAAAACTATGAGAATTCAAATTAGAGATTGAGGATTCTAATGAACACAAAAGAATTGCAAAATCATGAATCAAAAAAACTGAACTGATTCAACAACACCGGCCTCTGCCCATTAAGTGAGCTAGGGTTGGCTAGATCAGCGGCAAGCCTGAGTGTCCAATTTGATTGGAAAAAGTATGAGCATTCAAATTAGATATTGAGGATTCTAATGGACACAAAAAATCTGCAAAAACATGAATCAAAAAAACTGAACTGATTCAACAACACCTGCATTCTATTCCGTGAGCTAGGGTTGGCTAGATCAAAGCCTAGAAGTGTCCAATTTAGTTGGCAAAAGTATGAGAATTCAAATTAGAGATTGAGGATTCTAATGGATACAACAGATCTGCGAAATCATGAATCAAAAAAACTGAACTGATTCGACATCACCTATCTGCCATTAAAGTGAGCTAGGGTTGGCTAGATCATAGCCTAGAAGTGTCCAATTTAATTGGCAAAAGTATGAGAATTCAAATTAGAGATTGAGGATTCTAATGAACACAAAAGAACTGCAAAATCATGAATCAAAAAACCTGAACTGATTCAACAACACCTGTCCTGCTCTGTGAGCTAGGTTGGCTAGATCAACGGCAAGGAGTGTCCAATTTGATTGGAAAAAGTATGAGCATTCAAATTAGATATTGAGGATTCTAATGGACACAAAAAATCTGCAAAAACATGAATCAAAAAAACTGAACTGATTCAACAACACCTGCTCTATTGCCTGTGAGCTAGGGTTGGCTAGATCAAAGCCTAGAAGTGTCCAATTTAGTTGGCAAAAGTATGAGAATTCAAATTAGAGATTGAGGATTCTAATGGATACAAAAGATCTGAGAAATCATGAATCAAAAAAACTGAACCGATTCGACATCACCTATCTGTTCGTGAGCTAGGGTTGGCCATATCAAGGCTTAGAAGTGTCCAATTTAATTGGCAAAAGTATGAGAATTCAAATTAGAGATTGAGGATTCTAATGAACATAAAAGATCTGCAAAATCATGAATCAAAAAAACTAAATCGATTCAACAAACACTGTCTCGCCTGTGAGCTAGGTTGGCTAGATCAAAGCCTAGAAGTGTCCAATTTGATAGGCAAAAGTATGAGAATTCAAATTAGAGATTCAGGATTATAATGAACACAAAAGATGCAAAATCATGAATCAAAAAACTCGAATCTGAGCGATTCAACATCACCTATCTGCCTGAGCTAGGTTGGCTAGATCAATGCAGCCTAAAGGAATGTCCAATTTGATTGGCAAAGGTATGAGCATTCAAATTAGACATTGAGGATTCTAATGGACACAAAAGATCTCAAAACATGAATCAAAAATCAACTTTCGATTCAACAACGACCGTCTGTTCCGTGAGCTAGGTTGGCTAGATCAAAGCCTATAAGTGTCCAATTTGATGGGTAAAAGTATGAGAATTCAAATTAGAGATTGGGATTCTAATGAATGCAAAAGATCTGCAAAATCATGAATCAAAAATCGAACTGGTCGATTCAACATTTATCACCGCTCTTCCTGAGCTAGGGTTGGCTATACCAAAGCCTAGAAGTGTCCAATTTGATTGGCAAAAATATGAGAATTCAAATTAGAGATTGAGGATTATAATGAACACAAAAGATCTGCAAAATCATGAATCAAAAAAATGATGATTCCACAACACTGCTCGCTTCCGTGAGCTAGGGTTGGCTAGATCAAAGCCTAGAAGTGTCCAATTTGATTGGCAAAAGAATGAGAATTCAAATCAGAGATTGAGGATTCTAATGAACACAAAAGTTCTCAGTAAATCATGATTCAAAAAAATCAATCAACAACACCTGTCTGTTCCGTGAGCTAGGGTTGGCTAGATCATAGCCTAGAAGTGTCAATTTGATTGGCAAAAGTATGAGTTCAAATGAGATTGAGGATTCTAATGAACACAAAAGAATGCAAAATCATGAATCAAAACCAATCGATTCAACAACACTCGTATGTGCTCCGTGAGCTAGGGTTGGCTAGATCAGCGGCAAGGAGTGTCCAATTTGATTGGAAAAAGTATGAGCATTCAAATTAGATATTGAGGATTCTAATGGACACAAAAATCTGCAAAAACATGAATCAAAAAAATCTGAACTGATTCAACAACACACCTTTATTCCGTGAGCTAGGGTTGGCTAGATCAAAGTCTAGAAGTGTCCAATTTGGATTGGCAAAAGTATGAGAATTCAAATTAGAGATTGAGGATCTAATGGATACAAAAGATCTAAATCATGAATCAAAAATCGAATCAATCGATCACCGTCATCACCTATACATTCAGTGAGCTAGGGTTGGCGGATCAAGGCTAGAAGTGTCAATTTGATTGGCAAAAGTATGAGAATTCAAATTAGAGATTGAGGATTCTAATGAACACAAAAGAACTGCAAAATCATGAATCAAAAAATCTGAATCGATTCAACAACACCGCCGCATTAAATGAGCTAGGTTGGCTAGATCAATGGGCAAGGAGTGTCCAATTTGATTGGAAAAAGTATGAGCATTCAAATTAGATATTGAGGATTCTAATGGACACAAAAATCTGCAAAAACATGAATCAAAAAAACTGAACTCGATTCAACAACACCTGTCTGATCTAGTGAGCTAGGGTTGGCTAGATCAAAGCCTAGAAGTGTCCAATTTAGTTGGCAAAAGTATGAGAATTCAAATTAGAGATTGAGGATTCTAATGGATACAAAAGATCTAATAAATCATGAATCAAAAAACTCAATGATTCGACATCACCTATCTGCTCAGTGAGCTAGGTTGGCCGATCAAGGCTTAGAAGTGTCCAATTTAATTGGCAAAAGTATGAGAATTCAAATTAGAGATTGAGGATTCTAATGAACAAGATCTGCAAATCATGAATCAAAAAACTCAAACTGATTCAACAACACCTGTACTCGCTCCGTGAGCTAGGGTTGGCTAGATCAAAGCCTAGAAGTGTCCAATTTGATAGGCAAAAGTATGAGAATTCAAATTAGAGATTCAGGATTATAATGAACACAAAAGATCTGCGAAATCATGAATCAAAAAAATCTGAACTGATTCAACATCACCTATCATCTCAGTGAGCTAGGGTTGGCTAGATCAAAGGAATGTCCAATTTGATTGGCAAAGTATGAGCATTCAAATTAGACATTGAGGATTCTAATGGACACAAAAGATCTCCAAAAACATGAATCAAAAAAACTGAACTGATTCAACAACGATGCATTCCGTGAGCTAGGGTTGGCTAGATCAAAGCCTATAAGTGTCCAATTTGATGGTAAAGTATGAGAATTCAAATTAGAGATTGGGGATTCTAATGAATGCAAAAGATCTGCAAAATCATGAATCAAAAAACTGAACTGATTCAACATCACCTGTCTGTTCCGTGAGCTAGGGTTGGCTATACCAAAGCCTAGAAGTGTCCAATTTGATTGGCAAAAATATGAGAATTCAAATTAGAGATTGAGGATTATAATGAACACAAAAGAATCTGCAAAATCATGAATCAAAAATCAATCGATTCCACAACACCTGTCTGTTTCGTGAGCTAGGGTTGGCTAGATCAAAGCCTAGAAGTGTCCAATTTGATTGGCAAAAGTATGAGAATTCAAATCAGAGATTGAGGATTCTAATGAACACAAAAATGCGAAATCATGAATCAAAAAAACTGAATCTGAATCAACAACACCTGTCCTGTTCCGTGAGCTAGGGTTGGCTAGATCATAGCCTAGAAGTGTCCAATTTGATTGGCAAAACTATGAGAATTCAAATTAGAGATTGAGGATTCTAATGAACACAAAAGAATTGCAAAATCATGAATCAAAAAAACTGAACTGATTCAACAACACCTGTCTGCTCCGTGAGCTAGGGTTGGCTAGATCAAATGCAAGACTAGAAGTGTCCAATTTGATTGGAAAAAGTATGAGCATTCAAATTAGATATTGAGGATTCTAATGGACACAAAAGATCTGCAAAACATGAATCAAAAATCAATCGATTCAACAACACTGCTTCATTCCAGTGAGCTAGGGTTGGCTAGATCAAAGCCTAGAAGTGTCCAATTTGATTGGCAAAAGTATGAGAATTCAAATTAGAGATTGAGGATTCTAATGGATACAAAAGATCTGAAATCATGAATCAAATTAGAGATTGAGGAAAATGAACACAAAAGAACTGCAAAATGAATCGACATCAACACCTATCTGCTCAGAGTGAGCTAGGGTTGGCTAGATCAAGGCTTAGAAGTGTCCAATTTGATTGGCAAAAGTATGAGAATTCAAATTAGAGATTGAGGATTCTAATGAATACAAAAGAACTCAAAATCATGAATCAAAAAATCAATGATTCAACAACACTGCCTGCTCCGTGAGCTAGGTTGGCTAGAGATCTGGGCAAGGAGTGTCCAATTTGATTGGAAAAAGTATGAGCATTCAAATTAGATATTGAGGATTCTAATGGACACAAAAATCTGCAAAAACATGAATCAAAAAACTGAACTGATTCAACAACACCTGTCTATTCCGTGAGCTAGGGTTGGCTAGATCAAAGCCTAGAAGTGTCCAATTTAGTTGGCAAAAGTATGAGAATTCAAATTAGAGATTGAGGATTCTAATGGATACAAAAGATCACGAAATCATGAATCAAAAAAACTGAATCGATTCGACATCACCTATCTGTTCCGTGAGCTAGGGTTGGCCATATCAAGGCTTAGAAGTGTCCAATTTAATTGGCAAAAGTATGAGAATTCAAATTAGAGATTGAGGATTCTAATGAACACAAAAGAATCTGCAAAATCATGAATCAAAAAAACTAAATCTGATTCAACAACACCTGTCTGCTCCGTGAGCTAGGGTTGGCTAGATCAAAGCCTAGAAGTGTCCAATTTGATAGGCAAAAGTATGAGAATTCAAATTAGAGATTCAGGATTATAATGAACACAAAAGATCTGCGAAATCATGAATCAAAAAAACTGAATCTGATTCAACATCACCTATCTGTTCCGTGAGCTAGGGTTGGCTAGATCAGCGGCAAGGAATGTCCAATTTGATTGGCAAAGGTATGAGCATTCAAATTAGACATTGAGGATTCTAATGGACACAAAAGATCTCCAAAAACATGAATCAAAAAAATGAATCGATTCAACAACGATCTGCTCCTGTGAGCTAGGTTGGCTAGATCAAAGCCTATAAGTGTCCAATTTGATGGGTAAAAGTATGAGAATTCAAATTAGAGATTGGGATTCTAATGAATGCAAAAGATCTGCAAAATCATGAATCAAAAAATCAATCGATTCAACATCACCTGTCTGGTGAGCTAGGTTGGCTATACCAAAGCCTAGAAGTGTCCAATTTGATTGGCAAAAATATGAGAATTCAAATTAGAGATTGAGGATTATAATGAACACAAAAGATCTGCAAAATCACGAATCAAAAACTCAATCGATTCCACAACACCTGTCTGTTTCGTGAGCTAGGGTTGGCTAGATCAAAGCCTAGAAGTGTCCAATTTGATTGGCAAAAGAATGAGAATTCAAATCAGAGATTGAGGATTCTAATGAACACAAAAGTTCTGTAAATCATGATTCAAAAAATGAATGAATCAACAACACTCTGTTCCGTGAGCTAGGGTTGGCTAGATCATAGCCTAGAAGTGTCCAATTTGATTGGCAAAACTATGAGAATTCAAATTAGAGATTGAGGATTCTAATGAACACAAAAGATCTGCAAAATCATGAATCAAAAAAATGATTCAACAACACCGCTCTGTGAGCTAGGTTGGCTAGATCAGCGGCAAGGAGTGTCCAATTTGATTGGAAAAAGTATGAGCATTCAAATTAGATATTGAGGATTCTAATGGACACAAAAAATCTGCAAAAACATGAATCAAAAAAACTGAACTGATTCAACAACACTGCTGTCTATTCCGTGAGCTAGGGTTGGCTAGATCAAAGCCTAGAAGTGTCCAATTTGAGTTGGCAAAAGTATGAGAATTCAAATTAGAGATTGAGGATTCTAATGGATACAAAAGATCTAAATCATGAATCAAAAAAACTGAACTGATTCGACATCACCTATCTGTTCCGTGAGCTAGGGTTGGCTAGATCAAGGCTTAGAAGTGTCCAATTTAATTGGCAAAAGTATGAGAATTCAAATTAGAGATTGAGGATTCTAATGAACACAAAAGAACTGCAAAATCATGAATCAAAAAAACTGAATGATTCAACAACACCGCCTGCTCTGTGAGCTAGGGTTGGCTAGATCAAAGGAGTGTCCAATTTGATTGGAAAAAGTATGAGCATTCAAATTAGATATTGAGGATTCTAATGGACACAAAAATCTGCAAAAACATGAATCAAAAAAACTGAATCGATTCAACAACACCTGTCTCCGTGAGCTAGGGTTGGCTAGATCAAAGCCTAGAAGTGTCCAATTTAGTTGGCAAAAGTATGAGAATTCAAATTAGAGATTGAGGATTCTAATGGATACAAAAGATCTGCGAAATCATGAATCAAAAAACTGAATCGATTCAACATCACCTATCTGTTCCGTGAGCTAGGGTTGGCCAGATCAAGGCTTAGAAGTGTCCAATTTAATTGGCAAAAGTATGAGAATTCAAATTAGAGATTGAGGATTCTAATGAACATAAAAGATCTGCAAAATCATGAATCAAAAAACTGAACGATTCAACAACACCATCTGTTCCGTGAGCTAGGGTTAGCTAGATCAAAGCCTAGAAGTGTCCAATTTGATAGGCAAAAGTATGAGAATTCAAATTAGAGATTCAGGATTATAATGAACACAAAAGATCTGAAATCATGAATCAAAAAAACTGAACTGATTCAACATCACCTATCTTCCGTGAGCTAGGGTTGGCTAGATCAGCGGCAAGGAATGTCCAATTTGATTGGCAAAGGTATGAGCATTCAAATTAGACATTGAGGATTCTAATGGACACAAAAGATCTCCAAAAACATGAATCAAAAAACTGAATCGATTCAACAACATCTGTTCCGTGAGCTAGGGTTGGCTAGATCAAAGCCTATAAGTGTCCAATTTGATGGGTAAAAGTATGAGAATTCAAATTAGAGATTGGGATTCTAATGAATGCAAAAGATCTGCAAAATCATGAATCAAAAAAACTGAACGATTCAACATCACCTGTCTGTTCCGTGAGCTAGGGTTGGCTATACCAAAGCCTAGAAGTGTCCAATTTGATTGGCAAAAATATGAGAATTCAAATTAGAGATTGAGGATTATAATGAACACAAAAGATCTGCAAAATCACGAATCAAAAAAATGGATTCCACAACACCTGTTTCGTGAGCTAGGGTTGGCTAGATCAAAGCCTAGAAGTGTCCAATTTGATTGGCAAAAGAATGAGAATTCAAATCAGAGATTGAGGATTCTAATGAACACAAAAGTTCTGCGAAATCATGATTCAAAAATCTGAATGAATCAACAACACCTGCTCAGTGAGCTAGGTTGGCTAGATCATAGCCTAGAAGTGTCCAATTTGATTGGCAAAACTATGAGAATTCAAATTAGAGATTGAGGATTCTAATGAACACAAAAGAACTGCAAAATCATGAATCAAAAAAACTGGATTCAACAACACCTGCTCTGCCGTGAGCTAGGTTGGCTAGCGTGGCAAGGAGTGTCCAATTTGATTGGAAAAAGTATGAGCATTCAAATTAGATATTGAGGATTCTAATGGACACAAAAAATCTGCAAAAACATGAATCAAAAAAACTGAATGATTCAACAACACCTGTCTATTCCGTGAGCTAGGGTTGGCTAGATCAAAGCCTAGAAGTGTCCAATTTAGTTGGCAAAAGTATGAGAATTCAAATTAGAGATTGAGGATTCTAATGGATACAAAGATCTGCGAAATCATGAATCAAAAAAACTGAACTGATTCGACATCACCTATCTGTTCCGTGAGCTAGGGTTGGCTAGATCAAGGCTTAGAAGTGTCCAATTTAATTGGCAAAAGTATGAGAATTCAAATTAGAGATTGAGGATTCTAATGAACACAAAAGAATCTGCAAAATCATGAATCAAAAAAACTGAACTGATTCAACACACATTCCGTGAGCTAGGGTTGGCTAGATCAAAGGAAGTGTCCAATTTGATTGGCAAAAGTATGAGCATTCAAATTAGAGATTGAGGATTCTAATGGACACAAAAGATCTGCAAAAACATGAATCAAAAAACTGTGATTCAACAACATTAAGTGAGCTAGGGTTGGCTAGATCAAAGCCTAGAAGTGTCCAATTTGATTGGCAAAAGTATGAGAATTCAAATTAGAGATTGAGGATTCTAATGGAACACAAAAGATCTGCAAAAATCATGAATCAAAAAAATGAACTGATTCAACATCACCTATCTGTTTCGTGAGCTAGGGCTAGATCAAAGCCTAGAAGTGTCCAATTTGATTGGCAAAAGTATGAGAATTCAAATTAGAGATTGAGGATTATAATGAACACAAAAGATCTGCAAAATCATGAATCAAAAAAACTGAACTGATTCAACAACATCTGCTCGTGAGCTAGGGTTGGCTAGATCAAAGCCTAGAAGTGTCCAATTTGATTGGCAAAAGTATGAGAATTCAAATTAGAGATTGAGGATTCTAATGAACACAAAAGATCTGCAAAATCATGAATCAAAAAAACTGATCAACAACACCTGTCTGTTAGTGAGCTAGGGTTGGCTAGATCAAAGCCTAGAAGTGTCCAATTTGATTGGCAAAAGTATGAGAATTCAAATTAGAGATTGAGGATTCTAATGAACACAAAAGATCTGCAAAATCATGAATCAAAAAAATCGATTCAACAATCACCTATCTGTTCCGTGAGCTAGGGTTGGCTAGATCAAGCTAGAAGTGTCCAATTTAATTGGCAAAAGTATGAGAATTCAAATTAGAGATTGAGGATTCTAATGACACAAAAGATCTGCAAAAATCATGAATCAAAAAAACTCGATTCAACAACACCTGCCTCCGTGAGCTAGGGTTGGCTAGATCAAAGCCTAGAAGTGTCCAATTTGATAGGCAAAAGTATGAGAATTCAAATTAGAGATTCAGGATTCTAATGAACACAAAAGATCTGCAAAATCATGAATCAAAAAAACTGAACTGATTCAACATCACCTATCTGTTCCGTGAGCTAGGGTTGGCTAGATCAGCGGCAAGGAATGTCCAATTTGATTGGCAAAAGTATGAGCATTCAAATTAGACATTGAGGATTCTAATGGACACAAAAGATCTGCAAAAACATGAATCAAAAAAATCTGATTCAACAACACTGTCTGTTCCGTGAGCTAGGTTGGCTAGATCAAAGCCTAGAAGTGTCCAATTTGATTGGCAAAAGTATGAGAATTCAAATTAGAGATTGAGGATTCTAATGAACACAAAAGATCTGCAAAATCATGAATCAAAAAAATCGATTCAACATCACCTGCTCCGTGAGCTAGGTTGGCTAGATCAAAGCCTAGAAGTGTCCAATTTGATTGGCAAAAGTATGAGAATTCAAATTAGAGATTGAGGATTATAATGAACACAAAAGATCTGCAAAATCATGAATCAAAAAACTGAATCGATTCCACAACACCTGCTTAGTGAGCTAGGGTTGGCTAGATCAAAGCCTAGAAGTGTCCAATTTGATTGGCAAAAGAATGAGAATTCAAATCAGAGATTGAGGATTCTAATGAACACAAAAGTTCTGCGAAATCATGATTCAAAAAAACTGAATGAATCAACAACACCTGTCTGTTCCGTGAGCTAGGGTTGGCTAGATCATAGCCTAGAAGTGTCCAATTTGATTGGCAAAACTATGAGAATTCAAATTAGAGATTGAGGATTCTAATGAACACAAAAGAACTGCAAAATCATGAATCAAAAAAACTGAACTGATTCAACAACACCGTCTGCTCCGTGAGCTAGGGTTGGCTAGATCAGCGGCAAGGAGTGTCCAATTTGATTGGAAAAAGTATGAGCATTCAAATTAGATATTGAGGATTCTAATGGACACAAAAAATCTGCAAAAACATGAATCAAAAAAATGAACGATTCAACAACACCTGTCTATTCCGTGAGCTAGGGTTGGCTAGATCAAAGCCTAGAAGTGTCCAATTTAGTTGGCAAAAGTATGAGAATTCAAATTAGAGATTGAGGATTCTAATGGATACAAAAGATCTGCGAAATCATGAATCAAAAAACTGAACTGATTCGACATCACCTATCTGTTCCGTGAGCTAGGGTTGGCTAGATCAAGGCTTAGAAGTGTCCAATTTAATTGGCAAAAGTATGAGAATTCAAATTAGAGATTGAGGATTCTAATGAACACAAAAGAACTGCAAAATCATGAATCAAAAAACTGAATCGATTCAACAACATGAGCTAGGGTTGGCTAGATCAAAGCCTAGAAGTGTCCAATTTGATTGGCAAAAGTATGAGAATTCAAATTAGAGATTGAGGATTCTAATGAACACAAAAAATCTGCAAAATCATGAATCAAAAAAATGGATTCAACAACACCTGCATTAGTGAGCTAGGGTTGGCTAGATAGAAGTGTCCAATTTGATTGGAAAAAGTATGAGCATTCAAATTAGATATTGAGGATTCTAATGGACACAAAAATCTGCAAAAACATGAATCAAAAAAACTGATTCTAGTGAGCTAGGGTTGGCTAGATCAAAGCCTAGAAGTGTCCAATTTAGTTGGCAAAAGTATGAGAATTCAAATTAGAGATTGAGGATTCTAATGGATACAAAAGATCTGCAAAATCATGAATCAAAAAAACTGAACTGATTCAACATCACCTATCTGTTCCGTGAGCTAGGGTTGGCTAGATCAAAGCTTAGAAGTGTCCAATTTAATTGGCAAAAGTATGAGAATTCAAATTAGAGATTGAGGATTCTAATGAACACAAAAGATCTGCAAAATCATGAATCAAAAAAACTGAACTGATTCAACACACATCCGTGAGCTAGGGTTGGCTAGATCAAAGCCTAGAAGTGTCCAATTTGATAGGCAAAAGTATGAGAATTCAAATTAGAGATTGAGGATTATAATGAATCATGAACAAAAAAAGAAAAAATCTGTCCAATTCTGAGGTGTGAGCTAGGGTTGGCTAGATCAAAGCCTAGAAGTGTCCAATTTGATTGGCAAAAGAATGAGAATTCAAATCAGAGATTGAGGATTCTAATGAACACAAAAGTTCTGCGAAATCATGATTCAAAAAAACTTGAATCAACAACACCTGTCTGTTCCGTGAGCTAGGGTTGGCTAGATCATAGCCTAGAAGTGTCCAATTTGATTGGCAAAACTATGAGAATTCAAATTAGAGATTGAGGATTCTAATGAACACAAAAGAACTGCAAAATCATGAATCAAAAAAACTGAACTGATTCAACAACACCATGTTCCGTGAGCTAGGGTTGGCTAGATCACAAGGAGTGTCCAATTTGATTGGAAAAAGTATGAGCATTCAAATTAGATATTGAGGATTCTAATGGACACAAAAAATCTGCAAAAACATGAATCAAAAAAACTGAACGATTCAACAACACCTGTCTATTCCGTGAGCTAGGGTTGGCTAGATCAAAGCCTAGAAGTGTCCAATTTAGTTGGCAAAAGTATGAGAATTCAAATTAGAGATTGAGGATTCTAATGGATACAACAGATCTGCGAAATCATGAATCAAAAAAACTGAACTGATTCGACATCACCTATCTGTTCCGTGAGCTAGGGTTGGCCAGATCAAGGCTTAGAAGTGTCCAATTTAATTGGCAAAAGTATGAGAATTCAAATTAGAGATTGAGGATTCTAATGAACACAAAAGAACTGCAAAATCATGAATCAAAAAAACTGAACTGATTCAACAACACCTGTCTGCTCCGTGAGCTAGGGTTGGCTAGATCAAAGCCTAGAAGTGTCCAATTTGATAGGCAAAAGTATGAGAATTCAAATTAGAGATTCAGGATTATAATGAACACAAAAGATCTGCGAAATCATGAATCAAAAAAACTGAACTGATTCAACATCACCTATCTGTTCCGTGAGCTAGGGTTGGCTAGATCAGCGGCAAGGAATGTCCAATTTGATTGGCAAAGGTATGAGCATTCAAATTAGACATTGAGGATTCTAATGGACACAAAAGATCTCCAAAAACATGAATCAAAAACTGAACTGATTCAACAACCTGTCTGTTCCGTGAGCTAGGGTTGGCTAGATCAAAGCCTATAAGTGTCCAATTTGATGGGTAAAAGTATGAGAATTCAAATTAGAGATTGGGGATTCTAATGAATGCAAAAGATCTGCAAAATCATGAATCAAAAAAACTGAACTGATTCAACATCACCTGTCTGTTCCGTGAGCTAGGGTTGGCTATACCAAAGCCTAGAAGTGTCCAATTTGATTGGCAAAAATATGAGAATTCAAATTAGAGATTGAGGATTATAATGAACACAAAAGATCTGCAAAATCACGAATCAAAAAAACTGAACTGATTCCACAACACCTGTCTGTTTCGTGAGCTAGGGTTGGCTAGATCAAAGCCTAGAAGTGTCCAATTTGATTGGCAAAAGAATGAGAATTCAAATCAGAGATTGAGGATTCTAATGAACACAAAAGTTCTGCGAAATCATGATTCAAAAAAACTGAACTGAATCAACAACACCTGTCTGTTCCGTGAGCTAGGGTTGGCTAGATCATAGCCTAGAAGTGTCCAATTTGATTGGCAAAACTATGAGAATTCAAATTAGAGATTGAGGATTCTAATGAACACAAAAGAACTGCAAAATCATGAATCAAAAAAACTGAACAGATTCAACAACACCTGTCTGCTCCGTGAGCTAGGGTTGGCTAGAGAAGCGGCAAGGAGTGTCCAATTTGATTGGAAAAAGTATGAGCATTCAAATTAGATATTGAGGATTCTAATGGACACAAAAAATCTGCAAAAACATGAATCAAAAAAACTGAACTGATTCAACAACACCTGTCTATTCCGTGAGCTAGGGTTGGCTAGATCAAAGCCTAGAAGTGTCCAATTTAGTTGGCAAAAGTATGAGAATTCAAATTAGAGATTGAGGATTCTAATGGATACAACAGATCTGCGAAATCATGAATCAAAAAAACTGAACGATTCGACATCACCTATCTGTTCCGTGAGCTAGGGTTGGCCAGATCAAGGCTTAGAAGTGTCCAATTTAATTGGCAAAAGTATGAGAATTCAAATTAGAGATTGAGGATTCTAATGAACACAAAAGAACTGCAAAATCATGAATCAAAAAAACTGAACTGATTCAACAACACCTGTCTGTTCCGTGAGCTAGGGTTGGCTAGATCAGCGGCAAGGAGTGTCCAATTTGATTGGAAAAAGTATGAGCATTCAAATTAGATATTGAGGATTCTAATGGACACAAAAAATCTGCAAAAACATGAATCAAAAAAACTGAACTGATTCAACAACACTGTCTGTTCCGTGAGCTAGGGTTGGCTAGATCAAAGCCTAGAAGTGTCCAATTTAGTTGGCAAAAGTATGAGAATTCAAATTAGAGATTGAGGATTCTAATGGATACAAAAGATCTGCGAAATCATGAATCAAAAAAACTGAACTGATTCGACATCACCTATCTGTTCCGTGAGCTAGGGTTGGCCAGATCAAGGCTTAGAAGTGTCCAATTTAATTGGCAAAAGTATGAGAATTCAAATTAGAGATTGAGGATTCTAATGAACACAAAAGAACTGCAAAATCATGAATCAAAAAAACTGAACTGATTCAACAACACCTGTCTGCTCCGTGAGCTAGGGTTGGCTAGATCAAAGCCTAGAAGTGTCCAATTTGATAGGCAAAAGTATGAGAATTCAAATTAGAGATTCAGGATTATAATGAACACAAAAGATCTGCGAAATCATGAATCAAAAAAACTGAACTGATTCAACATCACCTATCTGTTCCGTGAGCTAGGGTTGGCTAGATCAGCGGCAAGGAATGTCCAATTTGATTGGCAAAGGTATGAGCATTCAAATTAGACATTGAGGATTCTAATGGACACAAAAGATCTCCAAAAACATGAATCAAAAAAACTGAACTGATTCAACAACGACTGTCTGTTCCGTGAGCTAGGGTTGGCTAGATCAAAGCCTATAAGTGTCCAATTTGATGGGTAAAAGTATGAGAATTCAAATTAGAGATTGGGGATTCTAATGAATGCAAAAGATCTGCAAAATCATGAATCAAAAAAACTGAACTGATTCAACATCACCTGTCTGTTCCGTGAGCTAGGGTTGGCTATACCAAAGCCTAGAAGTGTCCAATTTGATTGGCAAAAATATGAGAATTCAAATTAGAGATTGAGGATTATAATGAACACAAAAGATCTGCAAAATCACGAATCAAAAAAACTGAACTGATTCCACAACACCTGTCTGTTTCGTGAGCTAGGGTTGGCTAGATCAAAGCCTAGAAGTGTCCAATTTGATTGGCAAAAGAATGAGAATTCAAATCAGAGATTGAGGATTCTAATGAACACAAAAGTTCTGCGAAATCATGATTCAAAAAAACTGAACTGAATCAACAACACCTGTCTGTTCCGTGAGCTAGGGTTGGCTAGATCATAGCCTAGAAGTGTCCAATTTGATTGGCAAAACTATGAGAATTCAAATTAGAGATTGAGGATTCTAATGAACACAAAAGAACTGCAAAATCATGAATCAAAAAAACTGAACTGATTCAACAACACCTGTCTGTTCCGTGAGCTAGGGTTGGCTAGAGCAGCGGCAAGGAGTGTCCAATTTGATTGGAAAAAGTATGAGCATTCAAATTAGATATTGAGGATTCTAATGGACACAAAAAATCTGCAAAAACATGAATCAAAAAAACTGAACTGATTCAACAACACCTGTCTATTCCGTGAGCTAGGGTTGGCTAGATCAAAGCCTAGAAGTGTCCAATTTAGTTGGCAAAAGTATGAGAATTCAAATTAGAGATTGAGGATTCTAATGGATACAACAGATCTGCGAAATCATGAATCAAAAAAACTGAACTGATTCGACATCACCTATCTGTTCCGTGAGCTAGGGTTGGCCAGATCAAGGCTTAGAAGTGTCCAATTTAATTGGCAAAAGTATGAGAATTCAAATTAGAGATTGAGGATTCTAATGAACACAAAAGAACTGCAAAATCATGAATCAAAAAAACTGAACGATTCAACAACACCTGTCTGTTCCGTGAGCTAGGGTTGGCTAGATCAGCGGCAAGGAGTGTCCAATTTGATTGGAAAAAGTATGAGCATTCAAATTAGATATTGAGGATTCTAATGGACACAAAAAATCTGCAAAAACATGAATCAAAAAAACTGAACTGATTCAACAACACCTGTCTGTTCCGTGAGCTAGGGTTGGCTAGATCAAAGCCTAGAAGTGTCCAATTTAGTTGGCAAAAGTATGAGAATTCAAATTACAGATTGAGGATTCTAATGGATACAAAAGATCTGCGAAATCATGAATCAAAAAAACTGAACTGATTCGACATCACCTATCTGTTCCGTGAGCTAGGGTTGGCCATATCAAGGCTTAGAAGTGTCCAATTTAATTGGCAAAAGTATGAGAATTCAAATTAGAGATTGAGGATTCTAATGAACATAAAAGATCTGCGAAATCATGATTCAAAAAAACTAAACTGATTCAACAACACCTGTCTGCTCCGTGAGCTAGGGTTGGCTAGATCAAAGCCTAGAAGTGTCCAATTTGATAGGCAAAAGTATGAGAATTCAAATTAGAGATTCAGGATTATAATGAACACAAAAGATCTGCGAAATCATGAATCAAAAAAACTGAACTGATTCAACATCACCTATCTGTTCCGTGAGCTAGGGTTGGCTAGATCAGCGGCAAGGAATGTCCAATTTGATTGGCAAAGGTATGAGCATTCAAATTAGACATTGAGGATTCTAATGGACACAAAAGATCTCCAAAAACATGAATCAAAAAACTGAACTGATTCAACAACGACTGTCTGTTCCGTGAGCTAGGGTTGGCTAGATCAAAGCCTATAAGTGTCCAATTTGATGGGTAAAAGTATGAGAATTCAAATTAGAGATTGGGGATTCTAATGAATGCAAAAGATCTGCAAAATCATGAATCAAAAAAACTGAACTGATTCAACATCACCTGTCTGTTCCGTGAGCTAGGGTTGGCTATACCAAAGCCTAGAAGTGTCCAATTTGATTGGCAAAAATATGAGAATTCAAATTAGAGATTGAGGATTATAATGAACACAAAAGATCTGCAAAATCACGAATCAAAAAAACTGAACTGATTCCACAACACCTGTCTGTTTCGTGAGCTAGGGTTGGCTAGATCAAAGCCTAGAAGTGTCCAATTTGATTGGCAAAAGAATGAGAATTCAAATCAGAGATTGAGGATTCTAATGAACACAAAAGTTCTGCGAAATCATGATTCAAAAAAACTGAACTGAATCAACAACACCTGTCTGTTCCGTGAGCTAGGGTTGGCTAGATCATAGCCTAGAAGTGTCCAATTTGATTGGCAAAACTATGAGAATTCAAATTAGAGATTGAGGATTCTAATGAACACAAAAGAACTGCAAAATCATGAATCAAAAAAACTGAACTGATTCAACAACACCTGTCTGTTCCGTGAGCTAGGGTTGGCTAGATCAGCGGCAAGGAGTGTCCAATTTGATTGGAAAAAGTATGAGCATTCAAATTAGATATTGAGGATTCTAATGGACACAAAAAATCTGCAAAAACATGAATCAAAAAAACTGAACTGATTCAACAACACCTGTCTATTCCGTGAGCTAGGGTTGGCTAGATCAAAGCCTAGAAGTGTCCAATTTAGTTGGCAAAAGTATGAGAATTCAAATTAGAGATTGAGGATTCTAATGGATACAACAGATCTGCGAAATCATGAATCAAAAAAACTGAACTGATTCGACATCACCTATCTGTTCCGTGAGCTAGGGTTGGCCAGATCAAGGCTTAGAAGTGTCCAATTTAATTGGCAAAAGTATGAGAATTCAAATTAGAGATTGAGGATTCTAATGAACACAAAAGAACTGCAAAATCATGAATCAAAAAAACTGAACTGATTCAACAACACCTGTCTGCCGTGAGCTAGGGTTGGCTAGATCAGCGGCAAGGAGTGTCCAATTTGATTGGAAAAAGTATGAGCATTCAAATTAGATATTGAGGATTCTAATGGACACAAAAAATCTGCAAAAACATGAATCAAAAAAACTGAACTGATTCAACAACACCTGTCTGTTCCGTGAGCTAGGGTTGGCTAGATCAAAGCCTAGAAGTGTCCAATTTAGTTGGCAAAAGTATGAGAATTCAAATTACAGATTGAGGATTCTAATGGATACAAAAGATCTGCGAAATCATGAATCAAAAAAACTGAACTGATTCGACATCACCTATCTGTTCCGTGAGCTAGGGTTGGCCATATCAAGGCTTAGAAGTGTCCAATTTAATTGGCAAAAGTATGAGAATTCAAATTAGAGATTGAGGATTCTAATGAACATAAAAGATCTGCGAAATCATGATTCAAAAAAACTAAACTGATTCAACAACACCTGTCTGCTCCGTGAGCTAGGGTTGGCTAGATCAAAGCCTAGAAGTGTCCAATTTGATAGGCAAAAGTATGAGAATTCAAATTAGAGATTCAGGATTATAATGAACACAAAAGATCTGCGAAATCATGAATCAAAAAAACTGAACTGATTCAACATCACCTATCTGTTCCGTGAGCTAGGGTTGGCTAGATCAGCGGCAAGGAATGTCCAATTTGATTGGCAAAGGTATGAGCATTCAAATTAGACATTGAGGATTCTAATGGACACAAAAGATCTCCAAAAACATGAATCAAAAAAACTGAACGATTCAACAACGCATTCCGTGAGCTAGGGTTGGCTAGATCAAAGCCTATAAGTGTCCAATTTGATGGGTAAAAGTATGAGAATTCAAATTAGAGATTGGGGATTCTAATGAATGCAAAAGATCTGCAAAATCATGAATCAAAAAAACTGAACTGATTCAACATCACCTGTCTGTTCCGTGAGCTAGGGTTGGCTATACCAAAGCCTAGAAGTGTCCAATTTGATTGGCAAAAATATGAGAATTCAAATTAGAGATTGAGGATTATAATGAACACAAAAGATCTGCAAAATCACGAATCAAAAAAACTGAACTGATTCCACAACACCTGTCTGTTTCGTGAGCTAGGGTTGGCTAGATCAAAGCCTAGAAGTGTCCAATTTGATTGGCAAAAGAATGAGAATTCAAATCAGAGATTGAGGATTCTAATGAACACAAAAGTTCTGCGAAATCATGATTCAAAAAAACTGAACTGAATCAACAACACCTGTCTGTTCCGTGAGCTAGGGTTGGCTAGATCATAGCCTAGAAGTGTCCAATTTGATTGGCAAAACTATGAGAATTCAAATTAGAGATTGAGGATTCTAATGAACACAAAAGAACTGCAAAATCATGAATCAAAAAAACTGAACTGATTCAACAACACCTGTCTGTTCCGTGAGCTAGGGTTGGCTAGAGCAGCGGCAAGGAGTGTCCAATTTGATTGGAAAAAGTATGAGCATTCAAATTAGATATTGAGGATTCTAATGGACACAAAAAATCTGCAAAAACATGAATCAAAAAAATGAACTGATTCACCAACACCTGTCTATTCCGTGAGCTAGGGTTGGCTAGATCAAAGCCTAGAAGTGTCCAATTTGATAGGCAAAAGTATGAGAATTCAAATTAGAGATTCAGGATTATGATGAACACAAAAGATCTGCGAAATCATGAATCAAAAAAACTGAACGATTCAACATCACCTATCTGTTCCGTGAGCTAGGGTTGGCTAGATCAGCGGCAAGGAATGTCCAATTTGATTGGCAAAGGTATGAGCATTCAAATTAGACATTGAGGATTCTAATGGACACAAAAGATCTCCAAAAACATGAATCAAAAAAACTGAACTGATTCAACAACGACTGTCTGTTCCGTGAGCTAGGGTTGGCTAGATCAAAGCCTATAAGTGTCCAATTTGATGGGTAAAAGTATGAGAATTCAAATTAGAGATTGGGGATTCTAATGAATGCAAAAGATCTGCAAAATCATGAATCAAAAAAACTGAACTGATTCAACATCACCTGTCTGTTCCGTGAGCTAGGGTTGGCTATACCAAAGCCTAGAAGTGTCCAATTTGATTGGCAAAAATATGAGAATTCAAATTAGAGATTGAGGATTATAATGAACACAAAAGATCTGCAAAATCACGAATCAAAAAAACTGAACTGATTCCACAACACTGCTGTTTCGTGAGCTAGGGTTGGCTAGATCAAAGCCTAGAAGTGTCCAATTTGATTGGCAAAAGAATGAGAATTCAAATCAGAGATTGAGGATTCTAATGAACACAAAAGTTCTGCGAAATCATGATTCAAAAAATTGAACTGAATCAACAACACTGTTCCGTGAGCTAGGGTTGGCTAGATCATAGCCTAGAAGTGTCCAATTTGATTGGCAAAACTATGAGAATTCAAATTAGAGATTGAGGATTCTAATGAACACAAAAGAACTGCAAAATCATGAATCAAAAAAACTGAACGATTCAACAACATCTGTTCCGTGAGCTAGGGTTGGCTAGATCAGCGGCAAGGAGTGTCCAATTTGATTGGAAAAAGTATGAGCATTCAAATTAGATATTGAGGATTCTAATGGACACAAAAAATCTGCAAAAACATGAATCAAAAAAACTGAACTGATTCAACAACACCTGTCTATTCCGTGAGCTAGGGTTGGCTAGATCAAAGCCTAGAAGTGTCCAATTTAGTTGGCAAAAGTATGAGAATTCAAATTAGAGATTGAGGATTCTAATGGATACAAAAGATCTGCGAAATCATGAATCAAAAAAACTGAACTGATTCGACATCACCTATCTGTTCCGTGAGCTAGGGTTGGCCAGATCAAGGCTTAGAAGTGTCCAATTTAATTGGCAAAAGTATGAGAATTCAAATTAGAGATTGAGGATTCTAATGAACACAAAAGAACTGCAAAATCATGAATCAAAAAAACTGAACTGATTCAACAACACCTGTCTGTTCCGTGAGCTAGGGTTGGCTAGATCAGCGGCAAGGAGTGTCCAATTTGATTGGAAAAAGTATGAGCATTCAAATTAGATATTGAGGATTCTAATGGACACAAAAAATCTGCAAAAACATGAATCAAAAAAACTGAACTGATTCAACAACACCTGTCTATTCCGTGAGCTAGGGTTGGCTAGATCAAAGCCTAGAAGTGTCCAATTTAGTTGGCAAAAGTATGAGAATTCAAATTAGAGATTGAGGATTCTAATGGATACAAAAGATCTGCGAAATCATGAATCAAAAAAACTGAACTGATTCGACATTACCTATCTGTTCCGTGAGCTAGGGTTGGCCATATCAAGGCTTAGAAGTGTCCAATTTAATTGGAAAAAGTATGAGAATTCAAATTAGAGATTGAGGATTCTAATGAACATAAAAGATCTGCGAAATCATGATTCAAAAAAACTAAACTGATTCAACAACACCTGTCTGCTCCGTGAGCTAGGGTTGGCTAGATCAAAGCCTAGAAGTGTCCAATTTGATAGGCAAAAGTATGAGAATTCAAATTAGAGATTCAGGATTATAATGAACACAAAAGATCTGCGAAATCATGAATCAAAAAAACTGAACTGATTCAACATCACCTATCTGTTCCGTGAGCTAGGGTTGGCTAGATCAGCGGCAAGGAATGTCCAATTTGATTGGCAAAGGTATGAGCATTCAAATTAGACATTGAGGATTCTAATGGACACAAAAGATCTCCAAAAACATGAATCAAAAAAACTGAACTGATTCAACAACGACTGTCTGTTCCGTGAGCTAGGGTTGGCTAGATCAAAGCCTATAAGTGTCCAATTTGATGGGTAAAAGTATGAGAATTCAAATTAGAGATTGGGGATTCTAATGAATGCAAAAGATCTGCAAAATCATGAATCAAAAAAACTGAACTGATTCAACATCACCTGTCTGTTCCGTGAGCTAGGGTTGGCTATACCAAAGCCTAGAAGTGTCCAATTTGATTGGCAAAAATATGAGAATTCAAATTAGAGATTGAGGATTCTAATGAACACAAAAGATCTGCAAAATCAAGAATCAAAAAATTGAAATGATTCGACATCACCTGTCTGTTCCGTGAGCTAGGGTTGGCTAGATCAAAGCCTAGAAGTGTCCAATTTGATTGGCAAAAGTATGAGAATTCAAATTAGAGATTGAGGATTCTAATGAACACAAAAGATCTGCAAAATCGTGAATCAAAAAAACTGAACTGATTCAACAACACATGTCTGTTCCGCGAGCTAGGGTTGGTTAGATCAAAGCCTAGAAGTGTCCAATTTGATTGGCAAAGGTGTGAGCATTCAAATTAGAGATTGAGGATTCTAGTGGACACAAAAGATCTGCAAAAACATGAATCGAAAAACTGAACGATTCAACATCATGCTCTCCGTGAGCTAGGGTTGGCTAGATCAGCGGCAAGGAGTGTCCAATTTGATTGGCAAAAGTTTGAGGGTTTAGGGTTGGCTAGATCAAAGCCTAGAAGTGTCCAATTTGATTGGCAAAAGTTTGAGCATTCAAATTAGAGATTGAGGATTCTAATGGACACAAAAGATCTGCAAAAACATGAATCAAAAAAATCGATTCAACAACACCTGCTCCGTGAGCTAGGGTTGGCTAGATCAAAGCCTAGGAGTGTCCAATTTGATTGGCAAAACTATGAGAATTCTAATTAGAGATTGAGGATTATAATGAACACAAAAGATCTGCAAAATCATGAATCAAAAAACTGAATCGATTCAACATCACCTGTCTGCCGTGAGCTAGGGTTGGCTATACCAAAGCCTAGAAGTGTCCAATTTGATTGGCAAAATATGAGAATTCAAATTAGAGATTGAGGATTCTAATGAACACAAAAGATCTGCAAAATCATGAATCAAAAAAACTGAACTGATTCAACATCACCTGTCTGTTCCGTGAGCTAGGGTTGGCTATATCAAAGCCTAGAAGTGTCCAATTTGATTGGCAAAAGTTTGAGCATTCAAATTAGAGATTGAGGATTCTAATGGACACAAAAGATCTGCAAAAACATGAATCAAAAAAACTGAATCGATTCAACAACACCTGCTGTTCCGTAAGCTAGGGTTGGCTAGATCAAAGCCTAGGAGTGTCCAATTTGATTGGCAAAACTATGAGAATTCTAATTAGAGATTGAGGATTATAATGAACACAAAAGATCTGCAAAATCATGAATCAAAAAAACTGAACTGATTCAACATCACCTGTCTGTTCCGTGAGCTAGGGTTGGCTATACCAAAGCCTAGAAGTGTCCAATTTGATTGGCAAAAATATGAGAATTCAAATTAGAGATTGAGGATTCTAATGAACACAAAAGATCTGCAAAATCATGAATCAAAAAAACTGAACTGATTCAACATCACCTGTCTGTTCCGTGAGCTAGGGTTGGCTATATCAAAGCCTAGAAGTGTCCAATTTGATTGGCAAAAGTTTGAGCATTCAAATTAGAGATTGAGGATTCTAATGGACACAAAAGATCTGCAAAAACATGAATCAAAAAAACTGAACTGATTCAACAACACCTGTCTGTTCCGTAAGCTAGGGTTGGCTAGATCAAAGCCTAGGAGTGTCCAATTTGATTGGCAAAACTATGAGAATTCTAATTAGAGATTGAGGATTATAATGAACACAAAAGATCTGCAAAATCATGAATCAAAAAAACTGAACTGATTCAACATCACCTGTCTGTTCCGTGAGCTAGGGTTGGCTATACCAAAGCCTAGAAGTGTCCAATTTGATTGGCAAAAATATGAGAATTCAAATTAGAGATTGAGGATTCTAATGAACACAAAAGATCTGCAAAATCATGAATCAAAAAAACTGAACTGATTCAACATCACCTGTCTGTTCCGTGAGCTAGGGTTGGCTATATCAAAGCCTAGAAGTGTCCAATTTGATTGGCAAAAGTTTGAGCATTCAAATTAGAGATTGAGGATTCTAATGGACACAAAAGATCTGCAAAAACATGAATGAAGAAACTTGAACTGATTCAACAACACATGTCTGTTCCGTGAGCTAGGATTGGCTAGATCAAAACCTAGGTGTGTCCAATTTGATTGGCAAAACTATGAGAATTCAAATTAGAGATTGAGGATTCTAATGAACACAAAAGATCTGCAAAATCAAGAATCAAAAAATTGAAATGATTCAACATCACCTGTCTGTTCCGTGAGCTAGGGTTGGCTAGATCAAAGCCTAGAAGTGTCCAATTTGATTGGCAAAAGTATGAGAATTCAAATTAGATATTGAGGATTCTAATGAACACAAAAGATCTGCAAAATCGTGAATCAAAAAAACTGAACTGATTCAACAACACATGTCTGTTCCGCGAGCTAGGGTTGGTTAGATCAAAGCCTAGAAGTGTCCAATTTGATTGGCAAAGGTATGAGCATTCAAATTAGAGATTGAGGATTCTAATGGACACAAAAGATCTGCAAAAACATGAATCAAAAAAACTGAACTGATTCAACAACACCTGTCTGTTTCGTAAGCTAGGATTGGCTAGATCAAAGCTTAGGAGTGTCCAATTTGATTGGCAAAACTATGATAATTCAAATTAGAGATTGAGGATTCTAATGAACACAAAAGATCTGCAAAATCATGAATCAAGAAACTGAACTGATTCAACATCACCTGTCTGTTCCGTGGGCTAGGGTTGGCTAGATCAGTGGCAAGGAGTGTCCAATTTGATTGGAAAAAGTATGAGCATTCAAATTAGAGATTGAGGATTCTAATGGACACAAAAGATCTGCAAAAACATGAATCAAAAAATTGAACTGATTCAACAACACCTGTCTGTTCCGTGAGCTAGGGTTGGCTAGATCAAAGCCTAGAAGTGTCCAATTTGATTGGCAAAATAAGAGCATTCGAATTAGAGATTGAGGATTCTAATGGACACAAAAGATCTGCAAAAACATGAATCAAAAAAACTGAACTGATTCAACAACACCTGTCTGTTCCGTGAGCTAGGGTTGGCTAGATGAGGGCCTAGAAGTGTCCAATTTGATTGGCAAAAGTATGAGAATTCAAATTAGAGATTGAGGATTCTAATGAACACAAAAGATCTGCAAAATCATCAATCAAAAAAACTGAACTGATTCAACAACACCTTCCTATTCCGTGAGCTAGGGTTGTCTAGATCAGCGGCAATGAGTGTCCAATTTGATTGGAAAAAGTATGAGCATTCAAATTAGAGATTGAGGATTCTAATGGACACAAAAGATCTGCAAAAACATGAATTAAAAAAACTGAACTGATTCAACAACGCCTGTCTGTTCCGTGAGCTAGGGTTGGCTAGATCAAAGCCTAGGAGTGTCCAATTTGATTGGCAAAACTATGAGAATTCAAATTAGAGATTGAGGATTCTAATGAACACAAAAGAACTGCAAAATCATGAATCAAAAAAACTGAACTGATTCAACAACACCTGTCTGCATTCCGTGAGCTAGGGTTGTCTAGATCAGCGGCAAGGAGTGTCCAATTTGATTGGAGAAAGTATGAGCATTCAAATTAGAGATTGAGGATTCTAATGGACACAAAAGATCTGCAAAAGCATGAATCAAAAAAACTGAACGATTCAACAACACTGCTCTCTCTGAGCTAGGGTTGTCTAGATCAGTGGCTAGGAGAGTCCAATTTGATTGGAAAAAGTATGAGCATTCAAATTAGAGATTGAGGATTCTAATGGACACGAAAGATCTGCAAAATCATGAATCAAAAAAACTGAACTGATTCAACAACACACTGTCTGCTCCGTGAGCTAGGATTGTCTAGATCACGGCAAGGAGTGTCCAATTTGATTGGAAAAAGTGTAAAGGCAGAATCCTCTCGGCCTTGCGACCAAGAATGAAGTAATGCCTCGACTTCGCAGCAAACCCAATAGTCACAAGAAGCATTAAATGCACAAGGGAAGTGACTAAAGTCAGGATTTGGTGATGGAAATCAGGGTGGTTAGGCATATTTTCACAAGTAATCTTACGACTTAAGGTCGGATCACCAACCACCAGACTAGGGCATTAAATGCGTTCCCACACCAAGGGGGCGAACCCACGATCGAGCGGTGGAGAGCGGTGGCCGAGATTTACAGAGATTTATGAGGGTCACACCACCATACTTCTCAACCCCAAACCGCCATGCTTCACGATCCCAAATGCCGATTTGACTACCCACTTGCCCCGGTCAGACTCCACCTCACAGGTCTTGTCAACCTCAAATGTCCCTCCAGGACTACTATAAATACTAAGCTCAGGACTACATTCAAAGGGTTCAAACACCAAACCAAAAGCCTCCCACGGAGCAAATTATATTTTCCTGTAATGCACTTTCAATACCTTTATTTGTTATCTTAGGAGTAGTGGTAGGTTGTAAGAAAAATTCATTCATCAATATATCATACGACCCTTGATTTTCAAGGTGCCGGAGCACCATCCCTGTTATCGCCTCACTCACCCCATATATCATACGACCGTCGCTCTCTCGAGCAACGCGCCGAGTACCGCCTAAAACCCGTCACCAACACCACCACTAAACGGCCTTGTAGCTCAGCCGTGAACCCGACGGCCGAGATCGTTCCTCTCTCGCCACAATCGCTTGATTAGGAGTCAAACGCAAAACAGCGCAACATTTAAACCATCTTCTACCCGAACCTCATCATCATCTCGACGACGGTAGACCGTGGCACGCCGCGCACAACCACACCGTATCCAAAAGAAGGACGCCATGTGTTGACGCACATCCTCGGCCCAGAGCACCGGTCGTGAGATTCGCGACGACAAACAGGGCCAATTTAAATGAAAAAAGTATGAGAACTCAAATTAGAGATTGAGGATTCAAACGAACACAAAAGTTCTGATAAAATAAGAATGAAAAAAATTGAACCGATTCAATAAAACACCTTTCTGAAGCTTGAGCTAGGGTTGGCAAACGAAAAGTCTAGAAGTGGCCAATTTGATTGGAAAAAATATGAGAATTCAAATTAGAGATTGAGAATTCAAATAAGCACAAAAGATCGGCTAAAACACGAATGCAAAAAACTGAACCGATTCAACAACACATGTCGGTACTGTGAGCTAGGGTTGGCAAAAGAAAAGCCTAGAAGTGGCCAATTTGAATGGAAAAAAGTATGAGAATTCAAATTAGAGATTGAGAATTCAAATACGCACAAAAGATCGGCTAAAACACGAATGCAAAAAACTAAATCGATTCAACAAGACTGTCTGCATCGTGAGCTAGGGTTGGCAAAAGAAAAGCCTAGAAGTGGCCAATTTGAATGGAAAAAAGTATGAGAATTCAAATTAGAGATAAAGGATTCGAACGAACACAAAAGTTTCGCTAAACTACAAATGAAAAACACTGAATCGATTCAACAATACCTGCTCAACTGTGAGTGGGGTTGGCAAAAGTAAAGGCTAGAAGTGGCCAACTTGATTGGAAAAAAGTTTGAGAATTCAAATTAGAGAGTGAGGATTCGGATGAATACAAAAGATCCGCTAAGTCACGAATGAAAAAAACTGAACCGATTCAATAATACATGTCTGTAACATGTGGTAGGGTTGGCAAAAGAAAAGGCGGGAAATGGACAATTTGAATTCAAAAAGTATGAGAATTCAAATTAGAGATTGACGATTAGAATGAACAAAACAGATCTGCTAAAACATAAATCTAAAAAACTGAGCCAATTCAACAATACCTGTCTAAAGCTTGAGCTATGGTAGGCAAAAGAAAAGGCTAGAAGTGGCCAATTTGATTGGAAAAATTTGAGAATCCAAATTAGAGATTGAGGATTCGAATAAACACAAAAGATCCGCTAAAACACGAATGAAAAAAATTGAACCGATTCAACAATACATGTCTGTACCATGAGATAGGGTTGGCAAAATAAAACACTAGAAGTGGCAATTTGGAATTGAAAAAGTATGAGAATTCAAATTAGAGATTGAGGATTATAATGAACAAAACAGATCTGCTAAACCATAAATTTAAAAAATTGAACGGATTCAACAATACCTGTCTAAAGCTTGAGCTCGAGTTGGCAAAGGAAAAAGCTAGAAGTGACCAATTTGATTGGAAAAAATATGAGAATCCAAATTAGAGATTGAGGATTGAAATGAACACAACAGATCTGCTAAAACATAAATCTACAAAACTGAACCGTTTCAATAATACATGTCTGAATCTTGGGCTAGGGTTGGCAAAATAAAAGGATAGAAGTGGCCAATTTGATTGGAAAAAACGTGAGAATTCAAATTAGAGATTGAGAATTGGAATGAACATAACTGATATGCTAAAACATAAATCTAAAAAACTGAACCGATTCAACAATACCAGTTTGAAGCTTGAGCTAGGGTTGGCAAAAGAAAAGGCTAGAAGTCGCCAATTTGATTGGAAAAAACATGAGAATTGAAATTAGAGATTGAGGATTCGAATAAACACAAAAGATCCGCGAAAACACGAAAAAAAACTCAACCGATTCAACAATACCTGTCTGTACGTGAGTGGGGATAGCAAAAGAAAAGCCTAGAAGTGGCCAATTTGAATGGAAAAAAGTATGAGAATTCAAATTAGAGATTGGGGATTCGAACGAACACAAAAGTTTCGCTAAAATACGAATGAAAAAAACTGAACCGATTCAACAATACCTGTTTGAACCGTGAGCTAGGGTTGGCAAAAGAAACGACTTGAAGTTTCCAACTTGATTGGAAAAAAGTTTGAGAATTCAAATTAGAGAGTGAGGATTCGGATGAATACAAAAGATCCGCTAAATCACGAATGAAAAAAACTGAACCGATTCAATAATATATGTCTGTAACGTGTGGTAGGGATGGCAAAAGAACAGGCTAGAAGTGTCCAATTTGAATTCAAAAAGAATGAGAATTCAAATTAGAGATTGAGGATTGGAATGAACATAACGGATCTGCTAAAACATAAATCTAAAAAACTGAACCAATTTAACAATACCTGTCTGAAGCTTGAGCTAAGGTAGGCAAAAGAAAAGGCTAGAAGTGGCCAATTTGATTGGAAAAAATATGAGAATCCAAATTAGAAAATGAGGATTCAAATAAACACAAAAGATCTGCTAAAACACGAATGAAAAAAACTGAACCATTTCAACAACACATGTCTGTACCATGTGGCAGGGTTAGCAAAAGAAAACGCTAGAAGTTGCCAATTGGAATGGAAAACGCATGAGAATTCAAATTAGAAATTGAGGATTAGAATGAACAAAACAGATCTGCTAAAACATAAATTTAAAAAATTAAACCGATTCAACAATACCTGTCTGAAGCTTGAGCTATGATTGGCAAAGGAAAAAGCTAGAAATGGCCAATTTGGTTGGAAAAAAATATGAGAATCCAAATTAGATATTGAGGATTTGAAAGAACACAAAATATCCGCTAAAACACGAATGAAAAAAACTGAACCGATTCAACAAAACATGTCTGTACCGTGAGCTAGGGTTGGCAAAAGAAAAGGCTAGAAGTGGCCAATTTGAATTGAAAAAGTATGATAATTCAAATTAAATATTGAGGATTGGAATGAACATAACATATCTGCAAAAACATAAATCTAAAATATGAGAATTCAAATTAAAGATTGAGGATTGGAATAAACATAACAGATATGCTAAAACATAAATCTAAAATATGAGAATTCAAATTAGAGATTGAGGATTGGAATGAACATAACAGACCTGCTAAAACATAAATCTAAAAAAAATGAACCGATTCAACAATACCTGTCTAAAGCTTGAGCTACGGTTGGCAAAAGAAAAGGCTAGAAGTGGCCAATTTGATTGGAAAAAATATAAGAATCCAAATTAGAGATTGAGGATTCGAATAAACACAAAAGATCCGCTAAAATACGAATGAAAAAAACTGAACCGATTCAACAATATCCATCTGTACCGTGAGCTAGGGTTCGTAAAAGAAAACGCTAGAAGTGCCCAATTTGATTGAGAAAAGTATGAGAACTCAAATTAGAGATTAAGGATTGGAATGAACACAACAGATCTGCTAAAACATAAATCTAAAAAACTGAACCGATTCAATAATACTTATTTGAAGCTTGAGCTAGGGTTGGCAAAACAAAAGGATAGAAGTGGCCAATTTGATTGGACAAAACGTGAGAATTCAAATTAGAGATTGAGGATTGGAATGAACATAACAGATATGCTAAAACATAAATCTAAAAAATTGAACCGATTCAACAATACCTGTCTGAAGCTTGAGCTACGGTTGGCAAAAGAAAAGGCTAGAGGTGGCCAATTTGATTGGAAAAAGTATGAGAATCCAAATTAGAGATTGAGGATTCAAATAAACACAAAAGATCCTCTGAAACATGAATGAAAAAAACTAAACCGATTCAACAACACCTGTCTGTACCATAAGGTAGGGTTGGCAAAAGAAAAGGCTAGAATGGGCCAATTTGAATGAAAAAAGTTTGAGAACTCAAATTAGAGATTAAGGATTCGAACGAACACAAAAGTTCTGATAAAATAAGAATGAAAAAAACTGAACCGATTCAACAATACCTGTCTGAACCATGAGCTAGGGTTGGCAAAAGAAACGGCTTGAAGTTGCCAACTTGATTGGAAAAAAGTTTGAGAATTCAAATTAGAGAGTGAGGATTCGGATGAATACAAAAGATCCGCTAAATCACGAATGAAAAAAACTGAACTGATTCAATAATATATGTCTGTAACGTGTGGTAGGGATGACAAAAGAACAGGCTAGAAGTGTATGAGAATTCAAATTAGAGATTGAGGATTGGAATGAACATAACGGATCTGCTAAAACATAAATCTAAAAAACTGAACCAATTTAACAATACCTGTCTGAAGCTTGAGCTAAGGTAGGCAAAAGAAAAGGCTAGAAGTGGCCAATTTGATTGGAAAAAATACGATAATCCAAATTAGAGATTGAGGATTCAAATAAACACAAAAGATCCGCTAAAACACGAATGAAAAAAACTGAACCAATTCAACAACACATGTATGTACCATGTGGCAGGGTTGGCAAAAGAAAACGCTAGAAGTTGCCAATTGGAATGGAAAACGTATGAGAATTCAAATTAGAAATTGAGGATTAGAATAAACAAAACAGATCTGCTAAAACATAAATTTAAAAAGTTGAACTTATTCAACAGTACCTGCCTGAAACTTGAGCTAAGGTTGGCAAAGGAAAAAGCTAGAAGTGGCCAATTTGATTGGAAAAAATATGAGAATCCAAATTAGATATTGAGGATTCGAAAGAACACAAAATATCCACTAAAACACGAATGAAAAAAACTGAACCGATTCAACAATACATGTCTATACCGTGAGCTAGGGTTGGCAAAAGAAAAGGCTAGAAGTGGCCAATTTGAATTGAAAAAGTATTCAAATTAAAGATTGAGGATTGGAATGAACATAACATATCTGCAAAAACATAAATCTAAAATATGAGAATTCAAATTAGAGATTGAGGATTGGAATGAACATAACAGATCTGCTAAAACATAAATCTAAAAAAACTGAACTGATTCAACAATACATGTCCGAAGCTTGAGCTAGGGTTGGCAAAAGAAAAGGCTAGAAGTGGCCAATTTGATTGGAAAAAATATGAGAATCCAAATTAGAGATTGAGGATTCGAATAAACACAAAAGATCCACTAAAATACGAATGAAAAAAACTAAACCGATTCAACAATACCTATTTGTACCGTGAGCTAGGGTTGGCAAAAGAAAAGGCTAGAAGTGGCCAATTTGAATTGAAAAAGTATGAGAATTCAAATTAAAGATTGAGGATTGGAATGAACATAACATATCTGCAAAAACATAAATTTAAAAAACTGAACCTATTCAACAATACTTGTTTGAAGCTTGAGCAAGGGTTGGCAAAAAAAAAAAAGGCTAGAAGTGGCCAATTTGATTGGAAAAAGTATGAGAATCCAAATTGGAGATTGAGGATTCGAATGAACACAAAAGATCCTCTAAAACACGAATGAAAAAACTGAACCGATTCAACAATACCTTTTTGTACCGTGAGCTAGGGTTAACAAAAGAAAACGCTAGAAATGGCCAATTTGAATGGAAAAAGTATGAGAATTTAAATTAGAGATTGAGGATTGAAATGAACAAAACAGATCTGCTAAAACATAAATCTAAAAAATGAACCGATTCAACAATACCTGTCTGAAGCTTGAGCTAGGGTTGGCAAAAGAAAAAGCTAGAAGTCGTCAATTTGATTGGAAAAAGTATGAGAATCCAAATTAGAGATTGAGGATTCGAATGAACACAAAAGATCCGCTAAAACATGTGTGATAAAAACTGAACAATTCAACAATACTTTTCTGTACCATGAGTTAGGGTTGGCTGAAGAAAAGGCTAGAAGTGGCCAATTTCATTAGAAAAAGTATGAGAATTCAAATTAGAGATTGAGGATTCGAATGAACACAAAAGATCCGCTAAAACATGAATGGAAAAAACTGAACAATTCAACAATACATTTCTGTACCATGAGCTAGGGTTGGCTGAAGAAAAGGGTAAAAGTGGCCAATTTCATTGGAAAAAGTATGAGAATTCAAATTAGAGATTTTGGATTTGAATGGACATAAAAGATCTGCTTAAACTATATCAAAAAAACTGAATCAATTCCGCAATACTTGTCTGAAGCTTGAGCTAGGGTTGGCTTAAAAAAAAGGCTAGAAATGGCCAATTTGATTGAAAAAAGTATGAGAATTCAAATTAGAGATTGAGGATTTAAATGAACACAAAAGATCCGCTAAAACATGTATGAACAAAACTGAACCGATTCAACAATACCTATATGTACCATGAGCTAAGGGTGGCTAAAGAAAAGTCTAGAAGTGGCCAATTTGATTGGAAAAAGTATGAGAATTCAAATTAGAGATTGAGGATTCAAATGAACACAAAAGATCCGCTAAAACACGTATGAACAAAACTGAACCGATTCAACAATACATATCGGTACCACGAGCTAAGGTTGGCTGAAGAAAAGTCTAGAAGTGGTCAATTTGATTGGAAAAAGTATGAGAATTCAAAATATATATTGAGGATTCGAATGGACATAAAAGATCTACTAAAACATGAATGTAAAAAACTGAGCTGATTCAACAACAACTGTATGTACCGTGAGTTAGGGTTGGCTGAAGAAAAGGCTAGAAGTGGCCAATTTGATTGGAAAAAGTATGAGAATTCAAATTTGAGATTGAGGATTCGAACGAACACAAAAGATCAGCTAAAATATAAATCAAAAAAACTGAACCGATTCAATAATACTTGTATGTACCGTGAGCAATGGTTGGCAGAGGCAAAGACTATGAGTGTTCAATTTGATGGGAAAAAATGTAAGAATTCATATTAGAGATTGGGAATTCAAGGGGACACAAAAGATCTGCTAAAACATAAATGAAAAACACTAAACTGATTCAATAATATTGTATATACCATGAGCTAAGGTTAGGTGACGCAATGCTATGAGTGGTCTATTTGATTGGAAAAAAAATATGAGACTTCATATTAGAGATTGGGGACTCAAAGGGACGCAAAAGATTTGCTAAAACATACATGAAAAAAAAATTGAACCATTTCAACTATACCAGTCTGTATCGGGAGCTAGGGTTGGGTGACGCAAGTGCTAGGAGTGGCCAATTTGATGGAATAAATGTGAGAATTAAAAGTAGAGATTGAAGATTCAAAGTGACACAAAGATTTGTTAAAACATAAATGAAAAAAATTGAACCATTTCATCAATCCCAGTTTGTACCTTGAGCTAGGGTTGGCTAAGGCAAAGGCTAGGAGTTGTCAATTTGATGGGGAAAAATTATGACAATTCATATTAGAGATTAAGGATAAAAGGGATACAAAATATCTGCTAAAACGTAAATGAAATAAAGTAAACCAATTCACCAATACTGGTCTTTACCGTGAGCTAGGGTTGGTTGATGCAAAGGCTAGGAGTTTTCATTTTGATGGGTAAAAAATGTGAGAATTCACATTTGAGATTGAGGATTCAAAAAGACACAAAAAGATCTGCTTAAACATAAATGAAAAAAAAATAAAAATAAAAAAAAAAACCATTTCAATAATACCAATCTGTACCGTGAGCTAAGGTTGGCTAAGGCAAAGACTAGGAGTGGTCAATTTGATGGGAAAAAAATATGCGAATTCATATTAGAGATTAAGGATTCAAAGGGACACAAAATATCTACTAAAACATAAATGAGAAAAACTTAACCATTTCTACAATACCAGAGTGTACCATGAGCTAGGGTTGGTTGAGGCATAGGCAAGGAGTTGTCAATTTGATGGAAAAAAAAAATTTGAGAATGCAAGTTAGAGATTGGGGATTCAAAGGGACACAAAAGATTTGCTAAAACGTAAATGGAAAAAATTGAACCATTTCAACAATATAGTATGTACTGTGAGCTAGGGTTGGCTGAGTCAAAGGCTAGTTGGCCAATTTGATGGAAAAAAAAAATATGAGAACTCATATTAGAGATTGGGAATTCAAAGGGAGACAAAATATCTTCTAAAACATCACCTACCGCAACCCAAAAACGTGAAGCACGACCCCATTGTGTTTGACGCTAAGTTATTCACCCACTATCCAAAAACCAAACTCAAGCTGCACCAAAACTCCGGCCCCCCACACACCCCCCCACTCTCTCTCTCTCTCTCTCTCTCTCTCTCTCTAACTATAACACCTGACGTTCTTGTGACGATGGTGATGCAGGGATGCCAAGATGGTGGGTGGTGTGGTGGTGCAGCGGGTGGGCTAGGGAGGTTGGGTCTGGATAGGTTGTGCTACTGGTGGATGTTAAGAGCCTGGGTATTTGTTGAGTTATTTCTTTTTATAAAAAAATAATTTTATATTTTAATTTAATTTTTTTTATTAATTTAAATAATAAAATTATTTTATTTTTTGTCTACATGGTAGTCCATGTCTTAAAAAATGGGGCTAATTTTTGCCACGTATGCATTTTGCAAATTCATTAACGGTTTAGGTACCGGATGGGATAAATTGTAGGTTTTTCAGAAATTTCGAGGTCTTTTGTAGTTTGTCCAAAAAAATTTAGACAATCACTCCATAAACTTCAAAAGTTAAAAAAACCTACCCGGCCCATTCCCAACAGTCATAAACTCCACCTTCCCAAGCTCCACAAACGCATCACCCAGCACCCCACTAACTTCCACTGCAGACCTCAAGGAAAAGAACTTGTTAATTTGTTGGCCCAAACCCTCCCCAACTCGCTCTTCAACACTTTTTTGCCCTTATCTATATATAAAGCAAAAAACAGAGACAAAATACCATAAAATACCCCTAGTTAATTCAAATATTAAGAATTAAAATTATTAATTAAATTAGAATAATATAGTAAATTCACATTTTTTTATATTAAAAAAATTAAAATTAAAAACAAAATCAGAAAATAGGTCTTACTTTTATGGAATATAAGTAACTATTCAAGTTATCTTTTCTTAATTCTAAAAATAAAATAAAAAATAAAAAAGAAAAAAGAAAATCAATTGGCACATGCGTGAGCATGTACCAGGGGGCTAGTTAACAGAATGCCCAAGGCTGGAGTCAAAATCTCGCATGGGGGTGATGGTACGTGAAAAGAACTTGGCTTACAATGTTAGCTAATGCATAAGGTAAATTCTCTCCTATTGCTCTGTAAAACTTACAACAGGAACGGATGACTTCAAGCTAAAACATCCGCAGAACAGCTGTGCAAGTGCAAACAGTCCCAGTTCTGCAAGCAAGAATAAGAAAAGATTTCCGTACTCAAGGCATTTTAGACAACTGAAAAAAAATATACAAATAATTGATGCAACAACTATCAACAATGCAACTATGTCTCTTACGCCGGCTGTTTCATGGTCCTCTCATCTTCTCAACAATGTTTCTACTCTTCTCCTCAATGTGGCGCCTCTTTTCTTCCAATTTCTCCCCCATCTTCTTCCCCAGATCAAGCATCCTTGCTTTTCTCCCCATTCTCTTTTGCCTTGATTCATCTTCTTCAATGGTATGATTCTCTTTATCCAACAATATAGTAGACCTCGATGGTGATGGTGATTGACTCTCTGGTGTCTCCCCTAGCTTGTGTTTGAAAGTGTCTTGTGGTTCACCATTCCCCAATAAAGGGGTTCTCAATTCTTGAATAGTCGCATCAGTACTCCCAGCGGACGGATCATTGGAACTCACTGAAAAGACTAATGCATCTGAGGATTCACCAATTGGCTGTCCAATAGACTCGGCCTTCTTGAGTTTTTTATCCTTGGGTTGTGAATGATCACTGGAGGTTCCCTTGTTAGCTTCTGTCTTGTATTTTCCTTCAGTAGGTTGGCAGATGGGTCCTTCACATACAGTGGTGGGATCATTCACGCATTCTTGGTTAAGCCATATGAAAGGAGCAACTGTTCGGGGTAACCAATCATCCTTTTCTGCTAGCATCCATGGTATGCATACACTTTCGAAGTTTGGAAGAACTAGAGTTTCTCGGATTGCTGTCTGTACAAGTAAAATGAAGCTTCAGCAGAAGCACCTAGCAATATTGGTTGCTTCCACATATCACTTGAGTTTTTTTAGCGAAAAATCTAAGCATAAGATTGTATGCATGCCATCAAGGACACTAGAAAACTATTTGCAAAAAAGATGCTCAAAGTTTAAGATCGAAGGAAGGGAAAATACTTCCCTATCCTGCTTCATCAAATCAAAACATTGGAACGACAGAGAGTAGCTACACAATAACTTACAGTAACAAAAAAGGATAAAAGATGAAACCATAAATTTATGGTGTAAAGGCATTCTGTTGAGCTGAGCTTAGTAGCCTTTACACACTTATAAATAGATCTTTCCGAAAGCAACAATAACTTATTTACGAGCTTATATTTGAAAAATAAGAGAGATATTAGAACCATGTTTACACTAAGGTGACATTAAGTAGTTCAGACAACATAGTAACAATCATGGCGTCTCATGCTTGAGTTGTAGGCATGTTTTGAGATCAAAAAAGTAATAGAAGGAAAATTAGCTAAGATGGAATGTACCTTAAGTCGACTGATCAGAAACAAAGCTATGCGTCCACTAGTAATCTTGTGATCTCCCACTGACGAGTCCAGGCTGAAATCTATATCAGGCATGGATGTGAAGGCAAACCATAACCGGTCTGAAGGAGGTGGCTTGATATGTAACCGCAGTGTTCCTCGAAGGGATGCTATTCTTATTTCCAAAGAGAGAGGCACCTTTAGTTAGATATAATCAGTCAGTCAGTGAACTGCAGAAGCTCTTGTGATAAATAACCTTTTTTTTTTCTTTTTCTTTTTGTATGAATACATACACATATAAATAGGGGGAAAGAGAGAGAGAGAGAGAGAGAGAGTCCAGATGACAAACACATTAACTCAAAGAAACTTATAACCAGTATCTATTCGTGATTATAAATCCCTTTGGCGATGCCCCTCTCTAGAAAATACAAACTCAATTTTCAAATGACTATGCTCAAACTTTTTTTCCAGATACTTGGATACAACTCAACTATCCAACAGTTGGTTTACTCTTCATGGTCTAATCGTCCCTCTCTACAGTCATGTCTTATAAGATGATGCTACAGAGAAAAAGGGCCAACTCAAATACACACATTATTGCTCAAAACAAAAAACTAACCACCAAATATCTGCCTCAATGAAGGGGACAGCTATTATGGAGATAAGCAATAGCCATGTTTCGCATGGAATCAAGCCATAGAAACAAAAAAAGTCTATGGAATAACACATATAGGTCAGATAGCCCATCTACAAACCTGTGAAACTTGTTTGGCAATGGAATTTAGAAGAGACTTCCACCTGGATCCATAATTTGATGAAGACATATTGCTCTTAGAGCTCTTTGATCCATCTGCAACGGAACGTTTCAGGTTGAACTGCCATTATATAACTTGAAGCTTTTACTGTGGTGTGAAATTGAATTGGAAATAATATTTAGCTAATGTCAAATTGGAAATAATTGCATGCTTTAAGTTCCTGTGAATATGCTTGAAGGTTTCTTTCATTCTCTACTACAAGCCTATAGATAGCAGACCTTTTGCAAGAATGATAGTCTAAATGAACCTAAAAAGTGCACAATTGGAACTATTGGAACCGCATTGCTGAGTGGCCCTCATTAGATCACCTGTCCATGCACATAGAAATATTTTTTGGGTAGTTATGTCCGTATCCAGACGTTGTGCCGTTCAAAATGCATCATTTGGCGGGTCAAACAACGCCTCAATTATTGTTATTATTGTAGTTTTAGATGCGGTTTCCCACATGATTGGTTATCTTAAGGTGTGAATTTGCCATTTAGAGTTTAAAGTTTAGGTTTTAACTCTCAAGTTCTGGGCAGTTGAGGGTGGGCACTTCTACAGAAAAATCAAGAGAACTGGCCAAACTGAACCGGTTGAATGGGTCAAAAAATCGATCTTAAAACTCCTGAATCAATGTTATTTCCAACTGAAGCAATATGACTATATTTTATTCTTCTTATTCAAAACTTACTTTTCCACATGGCTCCGTTCCATTGGCTGGCATTCACTTCACTAGGTACTAGATTAGATCTTCAAAATCTGGAGCAATAATATTCCTCTATCTTCATCAACCTGCCTCCGCCACACACACACACACTCTCTCTCTCTCTCCCCACCCCCCAATTGCCTCTCACCTCTAGTCAATTGCAGTCTTAGAATCTCCATCTCAGTTCCGCCATGCTACCTCTATCGCAATCGCAGTTTCGCAATTCACCTCCACCTTGCAGACTGCTGCTCCACCTCTCACCCAAACCAACCAACTCGGACTGCAATTTCAGTGGACCAATTTGTTCGTGAACACCCATCTTCTGTCGGTGTTGGTCCAGCGACAGTGCTCACCGAACTTGTCAATACAGTGAGCGGTATGGGCCCAACACCGAACTAAAACCTAACCAACAAACAAGCGCATTTTGGCAAATTTTTAAGCTCCACCAGTGCCATTCAAAGGGTGCATCATTTTGATACGGATAAGAGATCATACATGTACATAAGTGTTTTTTTAAGGGAAGAAAACATCAACTCTAATATATCAGCTCTACTATTTGTGATAGATACAAATAAAATTAAGAGTGCTTCTATTATCATCCGTCAAAATGCTTACCCCACCCCCCTTTAAAAGATTTAATTACAATTTTTTCCAGCAATAGCATTACCTAAAAGGAAAAGCTTGAATTCTAAGGAGGAAAAAAAAAAAAAAAAACAGGGCTGATAGAGCAATATGATTTGAAAGATTTTAATTTTAAAACTTGGAAATAGTGGTGGGAAAGAGCAAAGTGACTTTCAAAATAAATACAAAACTAAAGGGAGGTGGGAAAAGATGGCAGGATAAAACAGTAAAAGCACTTCACGATTAATTACAGGCCTTATAGAACACAAGATGTCGAGGTGAGAGGTTTTGGTCTCACTAAAAGTAAGAGATGAGCTTCTTTAATTTGTTATTTGGGAATGCATTTTTCTCAAATGTCGACACTAACACTTAATTTTAGGGATTTAAATGCCATTTCTAAGTCAAGTCTCACAACAACAAATGTCATCCCTTAGGACCTCCCTCCCCAATCTCTATTGTTTGTTTCCTTCTTCACCACCCTTTATTTTCTTCCTGCTCATCACACTTAAAAGTTTATATACAAACCATCTATTTTCCAACCCCTAAACCTCAACCTTGTATAGTGTCTTTTCTTCTATTTGGTATACAATAAAGGAAAGGTGTACCCTGCGAAGGAACTCCAGTCCCAAGACCACAAATCATTGAGTTGCACCGTTGAAAATGCCTCACCCTCCACTTTTCCACTCCTACCAAACAAGGGATTACCTATTTTTTCCTGCCCTTTTACCCTCCACCCTGTTCTGGGCAAGGCTAGGTAAACTACTCCATAGATCATACATTATAATAGTATATAGTTTAGGTATCTATCTTATTCTGATTTTCATCATTTAGGGGTATGTAATTTAACTGAATATCCTTCCGTTTGACATTTATTCCATCCCTAGCCTTTAGACTACCATTTAAACCTTGATGCTTGAAGTCTAAATCCCAAAGTCCCGCTCCCTTGCTCATAGGCAACCCAAAGTCCATGGCTGCTTTAATCATCCAATACTCAATGAACTATGTTTCAAGGTGAGTGATGTACCTATAGCAATCAGCATTAAAGGTACAAGATTATATTTACACCCCATGGGTTAAAGTTTTGAGCTCCACCATTCTTTAACTGTTTATTAGGAGACACCACTACTATACAACCCTCAATGTATTATGAGCCCAGAGGCTGCATATATGTGAGCAACAATTCAGGGTTTCAAAGGTATATATGGAAAATGCAGAATGCGCAAAACAATTATTGATCTAAATTTTATCTCACCAGGTTTTGGGTCACACTCTTCCTTATGCTCTAGCACATCAGCTGTCCCTTCAGCAAGATTTAACTGCTTCCCGAAATACTCAAATTCTTCAAGAAGTTCGGTTGACACATCCCTAACAGAGCCTGATTCTGGACTTGAATCCTCACTGCCTTTCTGGAAGTCTAGTTCCCGGACTTCCAATCTCGTCTCAACATTTAACACCGCACCACCATAATATCCAATGTCAACTTCCAAAGCCCATACGTCATTCATGTCTGTCGGCAGAACTTTCATACCATGGATATAAGGTGGGAGATTCCCAGTATTAATGTCTGTACAAATCACTTCACCAATGTAACTCGGGGTCCTCATATTGGACAATGTCCTCTGTCATAGGCAAAATCACAAAAACAAATAAAATTTACATCTGCATTGACAAACAAACAATAAAAGAGAAATGCGATTGCACAAAAGAATGGCCAGAATTTGCACATATACAATTATAATATCCACATCGACTCCAAGCCTCTTTTTTTTTCTTTTTTTTTTTTAAAAAAAATCCTCAAATGAGGCCCAGTTACATGAAATGAACACAATAATTGCAGGTCCCTTACAAAATAAATAAGTCAACGTAACCTAAATGTGTGTGTCTGAAATATTGTGTGTGCATATGTGTTTGTGAATTTACATGTGTTTTGCATGATGCGTATCTGCCTCAATGCAATTATGAGAAGGTGCATACATGTACACTAGCAGAATAATAAAATCTTATTGATATATGGTAAACCTGAATCTGAGCTTTTAAGGTTTTTTTCATCTCCACACTGCTTTTGGCATCAAAGAAGAGCCGTGAAATTAACAAATTCCAACAAAGTGTTGCCTCATCAGTACTAAACTTTTCATCAGAGTCCGCATCAGAGATGACAGATATATGACTTTGGCTACCAGAATGAGTTAAGGTTGATGAAGGCGGAATTGCCAAATTCCCTTCTGTGAAACTCTTAGCCCTCTTCACTGGTGGACTAGCATCTACCAAGCTACTGAAAGAAATAGAATCCTGACATGTACGATTCTTCTCACTTATCTTTCTTTCTTCACGGCCTAAGGATGAAGTCCAGCTCAACTTATTATCTGGACCAACCTTAGAATACTTCTTTGTGATTTTTTTCAAGAACATACGAACCTTTGAGGAAGAACCATCAATCCTATTTTCCCTATCTACGGGTTCAGCAGAAGAGAACCCTCCGGAGTGTTTCATGAGTGAAGGATGTCCTGTATTTAACAATGTCAAGTAACACCGAAATTCTTCATGCAACTTTGCGAACCAATCAAGTTTCTCTTTGTCATTGCTAGATGCCAGACGAAGAGCTTTACACCATGATTCCTTCTCCCATGAAGTTTCAAGATAAATGTAAAAGACTTTACTTCCTTTGTATATTATGGTGGACTTGCTATCCAATTTTATGGGGAACCTTTTGGCCCTAAGAACAGAAAGAAATTTTAAGTTCGTTAACCCCTATTCAAGAATGTAGTGAAATACAGTAAATAGCTAAGAACTCAGACAACTTTTATTTTATTTTTCAAAATAAAAAGAGGAATTATGGCACTTTATATATTTCAAAAATAAATATTGGAACTTTATATTGTCAGAAAACTTTTGGCACTGCACTTTGTAATGGAAAAATTTGGGCAAAATAGTAAAATATTTTCTTAAAATGATAATTAAAGTGAAGACCATCCCCATTTGATTAAATTTAAAAAGGGAAAAAGAAAAATGATAACCCCTTGTTTTATCTTTTTATATGTCCATACCCTTTTCTATTTCAGACTGATTAGAGGTAAGACAAAAATGTATAGCAAGGATATAAAGCACGACTGTCCTTTACTAGAACATCTGGATTAAGAAAGAAACCTGTCACCTAAATCTAAGATGAAGAATGGTTAGAAGCTGAAAAGCCTTTGACCCTATCCTCTTCCACAAAATACCCAACCCAATTCTAAAACAAACCAGGAAAGTTATCAAAAGGATGTGTGGCAAAGGCTAGTTACCATTTTCTTGAAGGTAGACTTGTTGCGGAAACAGCTTCAATGGTGCAGCCCTTTAACTGGATAGCTGTCTGGGAGCCATCTGATTCTATCAGAATGAGTAGTTGGTTCTTGATTTTTGCATATTTTTTTATAGGAGAAACCTCAAAGAATTCCTTCTTTCTCTTTTGCTCTCGCAGTGCTTTTTCTTGCCAATTTTTGGGAACTTTTTCTGGTTCTAGAACCCAAACTGCTCCCTAAGACTCAACAAATAAACTATACAATGTGAGGGAAAGCTAAAAAGACAACACAGTGCATAGCCATGAATTATGTATAAGTAACATAAACCTAAATGAACAATGAAGCAGCTGAAGATTGATTAGCTCCTCAAAAGAGGGAAGTGGGAAGCAAAAGTTGGATAAACATATTCATTTTCCGAAAGGGATATATTTTTCAATTAATCGACGAGTCCCAAAATTCAATGCCAAATGTGCAATAGTACAAACAAAAGGTAATTTGGTTTTATGCACTAATAAGACTAAATTTTGGATCAAAATATATATCTAAGCTGTCTATCCTTTCAGTCAACCACATGGAAATGTGTAGCCTCAGACAACAAATATAAGTGCTGATGATATGTGTCTCCCAGTGCCTCATGCTAAATAAAAAATAGCACAGCAAAGTTTCATATCAACACATTCTAGTTTATGACTTTCAATTTTAAAAGTGGAATAGAAATCATCATCCTTTAGTATGAAATCTTTATTATAATCCTTAATGTAGTTGTTTCAGTTTGATCAACTTTTCATTAGAAAGATTCTTGTTTTGAGAAGAAAGCTGGATAAAGTACAAAAAGTTTTATTACATGATTTTATCACATAAGTATATATATATATATATATATATATATATATATATATTATTTTGTCTATTTCATATTTCTGTATTTCAGAATTATAAACAATTACTCTCAATTATATACATTTCGACAGTCATAAAGCCTTAAGATTCTTGAAATGCGCCAAACGGAGAAACAGTAGAAAATATACTTTGTTCAAATGACAATTCGCCTGTCATTTAATCAACTCGATATTCCCTCAAACTTCCATGTTAATTTTCTTTTATTATTCCATATCATCAATTCAACTTAGATATTCATGATCATAAAGAGTACCAATTCCAATTGCCCTTCCCACTTCCCACAGAGTTAACTGAATTAGGGAATTCATTTCTTAGTAGTTGTTGTTCAGTTTTAAAGGCAAAAAAGAAACTACCAACAGAAAGGCAGGGGATAATTTTACAACTAGAAATTGAAGGAACATATTTGATATGAATGCGTAAGTGGTACATACCTCCTTGATGGAAGCGAATTCTAGGGCTTGACGGGGGTGTAGGTCTGGCTTGGATTCTATTTCTTGAGATTTTTGTATGGCTTCTTTCTCTTGGTGTTGTTTGGTTTTGTGTTGTAATCTGTTGATGACAACATACACCACCAGGACCTCCGCGGCCAAAATCGCCACAACCCCGGCCACAAACCCAACACTCAACCACAGCAAGCAACTCCACATTTCTTATCCTATTTCCCTTTGAATTTAGAATTCCAAGTCCAATTTTGAGCCTTTTGATCATATCAGATCCATCAGCCAGACTCGGAGGAACCTCAACAGCTGCCAATGCTGTGTATATATAATAACATAATTTGCTACAATCGGGAACTCAAGAATCAGGTGCTCCCGCTGATGCTTCCTCTTTACATATAGTTTTCCCGTATGCATAACCCACGAACAAACATGAGTGATTTTGCGCTCAAAATAATAATAAAAAATTATTAAAAAAAGGCTTATTTGTTGAAAAGCCCTGCTGTTTTCAAATAGTCTCAGTTTGCCCCTAACGTTTCAAATAACTCAATTTCCCCCCCTAAGCTTCCATTTTGTGACCAAGATTGGCCCATTTGGTTAGTTTTCATATAAAAATCTTAAAATCAGCTGACGTGGCAGGGATATTTTGATAAATTTAATTATTCAAAATTCAAAATAAATGTAAAAAATGTTTGAAATTATTTAAAATAGAATTAAGATAAAAATATCTCCTTTTTTTTCTCCCTCAATCATCAGCCCTACCACCTTCTCCCTCATCTCAACCAACTTCATTGCCCAACCAACCCAAACAACCTCTTTCCCCCTCCCCATTCCTCTATCAAAACAAAAGTACCCAAAAAAATCCCATTAACCCGTCCTCCTCTCTCTCTCTCTCTCTCTTTGTCTCTCTTTGATAGCCAAAAATCCAACTCGCCCTCCACCCTATCCTCCTTCCCTCTTCGACATCATCAAACCCTAACCAACAATTCACCCTATGTCTCTCTCCTCCCAATTCTCTCTCTTTCTTTGGCAGCCACCAAGGGAGATTTGGACTGCCACATATGCGAATTTTGAAGTCAATTTAGTGATTTTGTTTGTGGGTTTTGAGCCTTTTGACAATTGGGGGGAGGGGTCGATGAAAGACAGAGAGAGAGAGAAGGGAGAAGGTGGGGTGGATTTTTTCTGGGTGTGGGTGGGTTGGTTGGTTGGTGGGGCTAGCTGAGATGAGAGAAAAAATGGTGGGAGTTGACGATTAGGGATTAAAAAAAAAAGGACATTTTTATCTTTATTTTTTACCTATTTAAAATAATTTCAAGCATTTTTTTTTAATAGTTAAATTTACCAAAATACCCATGCCACTTCAACTAATTTAATGATTTCTATCTGAAAACTAACGGAATGGGGCAACCTTGGTCACATAATATAAGTTTAAGGGGGAGATTGAGTCATTTGAAATGTCAAGGGGCAAACTTAGACTATTTAAAAACATAGAGGGCATTTCAACAAATAAGCCAAAAAAAAATAGTGATTTGTTATGAGAAATGTTATTTACATTCCCATAAATAATTAAGATAACTTTTCAAATTATATGGTAATAAAACTCAATATTTTTGTGGGTTAATTTTACTTCAGCTTTTTACTAACTAATTTTTAAATTTTTGTATTCAATGTTTAATTTCCCTATTCCTGTCACTTTTATATGGATCCTGAGCTTCTACATTTAGCCACTATGCATTTACCCACATTTCACAAGATCTTAACCATTCTAATGATCTAACGAGTCAAAATATGACATGTCAATTTTTAATTTTAACACCTATCTATTTAATTAACTCCAACTTAACATCATTAAGTCTAAATAAATTAAAATAAAGAACAAACCATAAACTTATCAACAATCAAGGAAGGGGCAATATTTAAAAGCCTAAAAGCTCAAAAGAAATACCTGGATTATTTGAAGGAGTATTTGAACTACCCGAATTATTCGAATGAGGATTTAGGGTTTAGGGTTATACAAAGATAACCAAATCAGAAAACAAAAACAATATCTCTAAAAAAACAAAAAAACAAAAATATAGCAATGGTCCTTCAAGTAAGACCCCACTTCACTTTTAGTCCCTTATCCCCAAAAATTGTTATGATGGTGCTTGAACTATGCCTCAACTTTCAGAACTCGTCCTTCCCGTTAGCTCTATCAACTTTTTCTTTGAAAATTAAGGCTATATTTGTCTTTTCATATGCTAGATTCTTAATAAGCACAGCCCAGCCTCAACAACCACCTCTCTCTCCCTCTCTCTCCTCTAGCCACCCTTCACAAACCTAACCCCACAAATCGGCCACCGACCCACTCTCTCCTTCTCTCATTTCTTCCTCCTTTTGTTCGTCAGCCCCCTCCTCCGCCCAACCTTTTCATCGACTAGTCTTCCTATCAATCAATTGAACAATCTAAACAAAACCCAAAAGGATCATTGGAGAGAGAGAGTTGTTGGGTTTGGTTAGAATGAGGTAGTGACTAGGTAGAAATCTTATTTGCCCTTAAAATTTGATATGAATTTCTCAATTTACTCTTAATTTTGACAGAAAATTTAATAGAATTGACGAAATGACGAGTGGTGCAACTCGATATCTAAATGAATGATGACTATAACAATTTTTTGGGTGGAAGGAAGAAAAGTAAAGTGGGGTCTTATTTGAGGGACCATTGCTACAATTTTACCCAAAAAAAATAATAAACTACATATTATAAAAAACCAAAAAAAACAAAAAACAAAAATACATTCAAACTTGGAAAGAGAGGGATGGATCTGCAACAAGACTCAAGAGCACACAAAGCTTCGTCAAGAATCAAGAATTCAACGCAAGGCATCCCTTGGTCCATTTAATTCCTGTCGGGACTTTTTCGCCTACAGATGGGTTTGGGCTGCTGTAAAGAGCAAATGGGTGGACTTGTCCCTGTGTCTGAGGTCAAGAATCAGGCCCCAAGAGTGCTTCAAAAGGCTTGTGGAGTCTTAGGAAACACATTGGTCTCCTTCACCAACAAAACCAACAGTTGCTTATAGATGAATATCTTGGATTGGCTTGAGAAGCTTGTGGCATGGGAGCTGAGCATTCATGAGTTTAGCATGAGAGAGAGAAGGCTTGGGTTTTCTATGAGAAACAGAGGCTCGAAATAAGGGGAAAATGAATTTTGAGAGGATTTGTTGAGGGAATAGAGGAAAGAATGAAGGAAGAAGAATGATGGCTTTAGCAAACTTCCGACGGTTGACGAAAGCTTCGTCAATGTAACATCCCACATCGACCAATGAAGAGGGGGGTGATGTGCCTTGTATGTACATGCCCATCTTCATCTAGCAAAAGGCCTTTTGGGAGCTCATTGGCTTCGGAGTCATGGGAACTCCGAAGTTAAGTGAGTTGGGGCTAGAGCAATCCTAGGATAGGTGACACACTGAGAAGTTGCTCGTGAGTTCCCAGAAATAAAATCGTGAAGGAAGAGAGCGGAGCCCAAAGCAGACAATATCATGCTACAGTGAAGCCGATCTAGGAATGTGACAGTCAGGCTTTTGAGCATTTTGCTAGAAGAGAAAATGGGAAGAAAGAAGAGAGAGGAAGAAGATGGAAGAATGGGTGGTTTTAGCAAATTTCCAGTAGCTTGACGAAAGCTTCATCAAGCTCTTGAGTGTTTTGCCAGAAGAGGAAATGGGAGGAAATGGAAGAATATGGCTCGAAATTGAAGGGTACCAATAGTAAAAGGGGATGATTGCTCTCTCTAGATGTGTGGTTAGATGATGGGTAGGAGATGCCCCTTTTATATGCGCTGGAAGCTCCTTCTTCCCAAGAAACCCTAGCTGGTTCTTTCCAAATCAGCCAAGCCTCCACCTCAATTTCTCTTCTTTTCCTTTGATTCATCCTTATTTTGTTAAATCTTTCTCAATCCAAACACACAGCGACAAGATTTTTGAAGGCTCTAGAGCCTTCCCGCAGCTGTCCCTTCGACCATCTCCTATTTTGGTATACCCTTTCTCCTTCTTTTCTCATTCATTTTATTGCAAAAGCTGGTGGGAGAAATGAGTGGGTAATGGAGTGGTTTGAAGGGTGTTTTGCTCAAGTATCCTTTGATTTTTGGGATGGCCTGTGTTGGGTTTGTCTTTGGCATGTGCTGGAGACTCCTAGCAGCCTGCACATGCAAATGCCTTTTGGTTCTTTAGGTGGTCTATCATGGTTCTGTCCCTGGCTATGTGTTGGAGACTTTAAGATATTTTCTAAGTCACTTGGGTCATTTCCTAAGGTGATGGGCTAGTTTACTAAGGGCATGGGCCAACTTTCTAAAGTGATGAACTATTTTTACTAAGGTGATGAGCCAATTTTCTAAAGTAATGGGCTACCTTTTTCTCTCTTTCATGCTTACCCATATATTTGGGCTCAAGAAATAGGCTCAAGTTTTGGAGCTCACAAGCAGCCCAAAACTTCCACTTATTGGCCCATCAATGGGCCTCGTAAATGCTCGTAACCATCCATACCACAATCCACTCAGAAGCCCCAGACATTCTCGTGGCTTGGGCCTACTTAAGCTTGTAGCGTCGCTTGGTGAAAAATAAGGATTTTCTACATGGTGTGGCGTGTTATTTGGCGTGCTTGTGCTCGAGCTTTGCATTTTTGTAAGGGCTATGACCGGGCCAAAATGGCGCTTGACAGCATAATGAACATGGGTTCATAGAACCAGTATATTTCACGGGCTTGTTACGATCTTTCTGCGTGGCATGTTGCATATTTGCTTGGCATAACACGTGTGAAAGCGCATATGACGAACTCTTGCATACCTAAGTCGGGTTTCTTCTCGAGTTAGGTGTCGTACTGGGCTAGAAATATATTTGGGCCTAGCATTGGATTTTTTGGGTCTCAACAATTCCAACTTGGGCCTCATCGCAACAAAGAAAAAAACAGTGCATCATCTCAACAAGAAAAGAACAAGTCACTCGGTTGCTGAGGCATTTATTCAAACAAGTGGTGGGCACCTCCAAGGCAGAGTTGATGGGTAAACTTTAGCGACTTCAAAGCTTTTTCTTGCAATGGGAGGTGCAGCTACACCTCCTTGCACCTCTATGGGCCAGTGTTCCTGTACCATGCCTTGGCCCTTACTTGTGTTGATCTGCCTTCAGATTGAAGGCACTAATTAAACAGGCCTTGACATCGCATGCATTCCCTTTGTTGCAAATTGACATGGAATGCATTCCTTTACAGTGCCTTGCCTTTGTGCATTAGCATTGCATGCTTGCCATTTGTTTAGTATTTAGGGCTTAGAATTTAGGGTCTTACAATATTCAACAGTTTAGGGCACTCCTTATGAAAAGACTTGTTTAGGATTGAAATGAGCCTATATCTTACTGGTAAGTTATATATATGAAAATGCAATATCTTATCCGTTAGTTATGGAGTGAAAAATCTATATCTTGTCAACAGATGAGTGGCCAGTCCAAAACTCATCTTTTAATACCAAAACTCTCTGCCAAAGGTGTCAAACTCAATGAAAAATGCATTGACTTATAGACTAGTGGTCTCAAGTTCGAACCCTTATGACACCGTGGTAGTTTGTGTATGTAAGAAACCTCTCTCCCCATTTCTTTTCTTTACCTCACATATTTTCATATTTTTCATGATATTGCATTAATTTAATTGAAGAGTATGTTGGAGCAAAAATTATTCAAGTAACAAATAAACATTTTCAAATTGCCATATAGGTCATCAAATTTTAATGTGAAGAGTTTAATTTGGTTTAGATGAAGCTCGTATGCACATTATTGTTTGGGCCATGGCCCCATGTAACCCAAAACAGAAGTTGATAATAGCGGGCAGGATCTGCTAATCCGATTGACCCGAACCCAATTCAAGCGGGTAGTCCCGGTCCTCTTTTATGTTCATACATAGACACTCGGATATTCAGTCAGTCCGTTCAGACCAAAAAAAAAGAAAATCAGTCCGGTTGCACTCTCTCAGTCAGAGGTTCAGTTCAGGTACTTACGGCTCTCACTCATTTAATTATTTAACTTAAATAGAAAAGTAGCTCTGCCTACTAGTACTGCTATTGTAATTGTAATTCCAGGACTGTTTCAAAAGTCAGATGAAGGTCTTTTTCTCTTCTTCTTTTTTGGTGGGATTCGACAGATAAAGAGTTTAGACAGTTTAATTGGTTGTGGGTAGGCTTAAATTTTGATTATGTAGGAAGTGTACCAGGATTAGGTTAAAAATATAAGGGCACAACATGGGCATCTGTTTTAAGGTTTTGATTCCAGAAATTAAAGGGAAACGAAAATTAGAAAGAATGTCGGTCAAACGTTAACGTAGCTAATTTGTTTCAATTTAATTGAATTGGCTATTACAATTTCAATTGTGTCATTGCAGATCAAAAGCTTTCACTCCACATGGTAGTGAGCATTGCGCCTTATTGCTTGAGTTTTTCTCAACAAACCTGTCATTCAAACTACATTTCAAAGCATATAGCATTAAGTGAATATAGAAGAGACATACGGAGGGGTTGCCTTAGAAGGCCTCAGATTTTGCCTTCTACTCTTGGAGATGCTGTTGGGTTACGTGTGTTTGTGCTTTCCGACTTGCACACCGACTATACCGAGAACATGGAATGGGTCAAGTGCTTACCAAGTGTCAGATACAAGAATGATATTCTTATTGTTGCGGGTGATGTTGCTGAGACGTACAAGAACTTTATCGTGACAATGTCTCTCTTGAAGGACAGATTTGAGCATGTCTTGTATGTACCTGGCAACCATGACCTTTGGTGCCGTCACGAGGGAGAAATTTATGTGAGAAATATTCTTTAATTATCAGGCCTCTGTGGTGCATGCACTACCTCCTCCAACTGCAATAGTTCACAGAATCTCATTGCTAACCTTGTAATGTTATATACATCCATCTGTACATGTTCATAATATTTATCATTCTTGCATATAACAGCACTGCAGAGCTCGTTTGTTTGATCTGCAGCCACTCGCTAGAGAGTCAAAACAAGCCAATATTTCCCTAGTTTAGGATTTAGGATTTAGTTTAACCCAGTGCAGACTTAAAATCAGCTCCTTTGACTTTTGATGATGACTTTACGAGGATGCCTTTAAGCAAGCAGAAGAGACCTTTAACCAGATCTGCCAAGATTTTTAGTTGCAAGTTGGAAATTCCATTAGTGACCCATCCCGTAAAGAGAATGTGAAATCAAATAACACTGAGACTGCATTTGGTCTCTTCTCAGATTAAACTGAGAGTTATGACGCACTCAGTTTCAGGGAGTGCATAGTCACCCATGAAACCAAAAGAACATCTTCACAAGCCAATGGGGATATGCAGATAAGCTGGTTGGTCTGTTTGTGCCATCTTAACATTCAAGTTTTAATGATATTAATGATGGCATAGCTGTATCTGGTTCAGAATGTGATTCTTGTCAATGCTTTTCGTTCAATTTTCTTCATGTGATGTAGCAAGGTTGCCTCCTATGTGTGAAAGCATTAGTTCAACAGTGTGGTTGTGTTTTTTCAGCTTGATTCTCATCAGAAATTAAAGAAATTGCTTGACACGTGTAGAGGACTTGGAGTTCAGACCAGTCCAATGGTTTTAGATGGCTTAGGAATCATTCCTTTGTTCTCATGGTACCATGAGGTGATTGGTCTATTAACATATATTTTAATTTTATGTTGTTTTTCATCTCTCAGGCCATCGATAGTTTAATCTTAGTAACGCTTAAGATAGCATAAAATAAATTAATAGGCTTGCTTATTTTTCAGAGCTTTGATAGGGAGGAGGAAATAACCAGCATCCACGTTTTGCCTTTGGAGATGGTGATTCACTTTCTTTTATCCTAGTAAGATTTGTAAAAAGTTTGATCATAACATGATTCTGCAGTTCTTGTTTTTAATTATACTTGCTATAGATTTCTAATGCATGTGGCCACCAGTTCTACTTGTATCACCAATATATGATACTGTTAAGAATTTTGATGACTAATATAATATACAAGTTTCCATGCTGGAAGCTATTCTTTCTCTATATAAGTTCAATAACAGACTTTCTGCTCTTTTCTCATTCTTGTTACTGTCCTCAATGTTATTTGAGTTCGTGACTGAACAAAATCTTAATTAGCATACCAAGTTGATAATATTGTCATAAAGTCCTTAATGGAGGACCTCGGCTTTCTTCTTTATTCTCTTTTCTTGTTTATTGATTGTTTGTCCTGTCTAAATTTACGTCTTTAGTGCTGAAGGTTTATATTCTATCTATTTTTATCTGTTGGTTTGGTATTGTTGTGTTGTTGCCTGTTTTATTTGTGTTCCTTATATGCGATTGATTTGTCAATTTACATTGCTGCAGTTATTATGGCTGCTTTATCATGTAGGGGAGCAGAACAATATATAGATGCTTTTATGTATATCGTTATTTCAATTTTTAGGCATGTAAGGACTTCAAGGCATGCAAGTGGTCCAAGGAACTGTCAAATGGAGATATCTCACTTGCCCTGTACTTTGATGCAATGAATGAAAAGAATCAGAGTGTGATCAAGGAGATCCAGAACACATGTAACCAAATAATTACATTTTCTCATTTTGTTCCCAGGTCAGGTTGATCGTGATTTATGCCTTCCAAAATACTAAGTCTGACTAGTTGCTTTCTCACTTTAAATATTTGAAAAATGCTTCTCAGATCATATATCTTGCTGATTGGCTTTCAGTTCAAGTACAAAAACTGAAGAAAAAAGAAAGTCCCCTTTTGTCTGTTTAGGGTTTATTTGTTCTGTAGTTAGTAGCCAAGCCACATTGTTTCTGAATTCTTAGCTGCTTCCATTGTTGGAAACTTTGAAACCTGCTTGATATAAAAGGATTTTGGCCAATGTCAAAACCATTTTCAAATTAACCTTTCGTTCTTTTTTTTCCTTGTAACTTTAGTGTGCATTGTTCTCGTGTCCTTTCCCTGAATCTCATGTGTCAATAAGTTTATGGATTCGGTCAGTAGTCTTCTGTTAGCGTGACAATTGCTTGCATACCATGTCGCCAGGCAAGAGCTGTGCCCAGAGAAAAGGATGCTATTCTATCCAAAGCTTCCAAAGATTATCGGTTCTGATTGTCTTGAGTTCCGTATAAGGTCTATCCATGGGGTTGAAGGAAGTCCATCTGCATGTCATGTGTTTGGTCATACACATTTCTGCTGGGATTCTGTGCTTCATGGTATCAGGTACATTCATAACTCACTTACCTCTGCAATAATGATTTCATACAATTTCTTTCTGCTTCTGTGGGAACAAGAGGGAGAAGAGTGCATCTAAAAAAAAAGGATTAACTACATAAAAGTACCCAACCTTTAAGGGTTGTTTTAAATTAGTAGCCAACCTTTTAAATTTTTCACGAGCATACCGATCTTTCATAAAACATACAAATTAGTCACTTTGTTAGTCAGACCATTAGTGGAAGCGTTAAGTGATGATGTGGCTGCTCTGATGTGGCTTTTTTTGCTGAGGTGGATACCACGTGGATTACAAAAAATTAAATTTTAAGTTAATTAAAAAACTCAATAATATTAACGACCAAAATTTTTTTTAAAAAAGAAAACTCTCGCTCTCCCTCTCTCCCTTACTTCCCAAAAAAAAGACTTATTCTCCTCATTCCCATGACCACCACCGCAAGCTCCAACCCCTAACCCATCCCACACCACTCTTCACCCTAGCCCGCAACCATAACCCCAACGGCTCCAACCCCAAACCCATGGCAGACCACTAAGAATCTCCATCTCGTTAATCTCCCTCGGACTCATCTGCTTCTCGATCTCCAGAACCCCACCCCATTATCAACCACCCTATCTCTTTGTCCACCTCTCTACTTCCCCTTTAATCCTCTAGCGCCTCTTACCTACCCAACAAGCCATCACACAAATTTCCACCCAAAGAACCACAAGATTTTTTCTCAAGACCCCCCAAAAAAAATACCTCAACAGACCCATCTTAGCTCTCCACTGCCCCCATTATCTCTGTCTTAAACCCAAATTTGGTGATTTGGGATCTGGGTTTAGAACCAAACCAAATTGGAAATTCACAAGTTTGTTGTGGGTTTTGACAATCTCTTCTTTTGTTAAAGAAACCGATATCTTTAGTTTATTGTCCTTTTGAGCGCCTTTGGCTCCAGCTTTAGAAGAGCCCTCGACCACAGGTTTTGTGGTGCTCGATTGCAGAGAAGGGTTTTGTTATTTTCACTGCTTTTGGTGTTGGTATTGTTGTTTGGAGAGAGAGAGAGAGAGAGAGAGAGAGAGAGAGAGAGAGAGAGAGAGACAATGTTGTTGGGGATGGCTGGATTTGGGTGATGGTGGCAGGAGTGGGGAAGGTGGGTCAGAGACGGGGTTGGGAAGGAGGGGGAAGGGTGTGGGTAGAGAGGTTCTTACAGCAATTTTCCTAATTTTCAAGTGTTGATGGAGATATGTGGTTTAACCTTCATGGACCACAAGGCTTATCTATATCTCTTTGAAAAATCTCCAGTTAATTTCAAAATCGTCATTTGAATCTGCGAATTCTAGCCTTGAGACGATGAAGTCCACTTGGGTTTTCAAAAGTATCTCAAAACCCAGATTTATACTAGAGAGACAAAGACGGGGTTTGCTGTAGGGCTGGGCTTGTAGGTTGTGGTGGGCAAAGAACTTGGCGATAAAGACAATGGCATGGCCTTGACAAAGACGGTGGTGTCAAAGCCACTCGAGTTTGTTGCGAGGTTGGGATTGTGGGTTGCGATGGAGCTGGGTTTGTGGGTTGTGGGTATGGTGTAGTGGCTGGGATGATGGTGGGCTTGTGAGGTATGATGGGTGGGTGGTGGATGTCCAGTGGGGAGGTTGGGGCTGTCCGGTGAGGAGGTGATGGTAAAGGGTATGGGTTTGAAGTAGGAGAAGATTAAGGAGAAACTGGCTTTTTATTTTTTTATTTTTTATTTTTTAAAATTCATTTAACAAGTTTTTTTTATTAACTTTTCAGTCTCTGTGGATGCCACATCTGCGTAAAACTGAAACTCAATTTTGCCACATCATGAGTTAACATATTTTTTTTAACAATTTTCCTAATGAGGGTGTATTTTGTAAGGTTTTATGAAGTTTGTGTACTGGTCAAACGGGTCAATAAACATTGGGTATGAGTTTGTAATGACTCCCATAGTTTGGGGGGTTTACTGTAGTTAATCCAAAAAAATATGAAGGCTATATATAGAGTAGAAAGTGTAACTTTATCAATTATACATCAACATTTTTTAGCATGGTAAGAATTGAAAAGGAGATTTATCCCCTTAACCATGGATGATAGGATTAGTCGTTCTTGAAATGGTAATGAATTATCTTAGCTTCTGACGCAGCGCGTATTGACAAGAATGATGAAGAATACAAAAAAAACAATAAACCTTCAATCCTTGTTGATTCTCTAGATGAGAGTAACCAAGAACAAAGGGGTTCTATGCCTTGTTGATTCCAGTGGAATACCAAGTTGATAGGAAAATAGAGAGAACTCTCTAAGTTTAATATTCAACGTCACAAACTGTCTTACAATTAGCTTTTATACTTAGGGGAAACAAACCTAACTTCAAACCCTAGCTAAAATAGGAAAACGAACTTACTTCCTAAACCAAACTCCCAATTCTAATTGAAATAGGAAAACAAACTTACTTCCTAAATTATACTCCCAATTCTAATTGAAATAGGAAAACAAAAATATTTGCCTAAAACAGATTCCTAGAACATTAATTACGCATCTTACGCCTGTCAAACTAAAACAAAAAATTATTAGTGATGCGTGCTGCATCATCATCCTCGGGTTGAGAAGAATTCACCCCTGAATTCAAATCTTCATTGTTAGAACTATCACCATGGTAAGGAAAGTGATGTTTGACATTGAACACATCGGCAGTACGTAGATGACTAGGAAGCTTGAGGGGGTAAGCATTTAGATTAATCTTAGCCACAATCTCCACTAGACTAATCTTTCTCGCAACCCACTTGTATTCCCCAGCTGGAAAACGATATTTAGTCAAGATAGCCCAAAGAAAGTCACCTACCTCAAATTCGACATGTCGGCTCTTCACATCAGCCACTTGCTTGTATTTCACATTGGCATCCTCAAGCCGCTTGAGTGAATTTGCTGAAGTGTAGCCACAAATTCTTCTGACTTGACATTAACTCACTTCAAATATGCAACTGGTGCAAGGTCAAGAGGACACTTTGGGTTATAGCCATAAGTTAAAAAAAATGGACTGAACCTAGCGCTCCTATTGATAGTGATTGAAAGCAAATTCTGCTTGGCTCAACTTTTGATCCCATGACTTCAAATTATCTCCCACCAAGCTTCTTAGTAAATTTCCAAGGGATCAATTAACAACTTTAGTCTGCCCATCAGTTTGAGGATGGTATCTATGCTTAAATGTTCCCATGGCTGATTTGGAACCAAAAGTGGCATGTACAACCCTGCATTAGTTGCAACACCCTTAGATAATTGGCACACCCTACAACTCTCAACAAATTTGGTCACTTCGCGACGGATACTAGGCCAAAAATAAGAATTTATCACTAGCTGGATTGTCTTATCTCTCCCCATATGGCCCTCGTTATGCAATTCATGAATAATCTTCAGGCGCAAGCTAGACTCGGGGATACATAACTGATTTACTTTAAATAAAAAGCCATCTTCTATATATATAAAGCAAAAGGTAGAGAATGGTGAAACATTCAAAATACCAGAAAATGTCATTGGCTAATCCAAACATTAATAATTAAAATTATTAATTAAATAAGGATAATATAGTACATTCACACTTTTTCATATTTAAAAAATTAAAATTAAAAGAAAAATTAGATAATGAATCTTATTTTTATGGAAAACAACTACCCATTATCTTTTTGAATTCTAAAATAAATTTAAATTTTAAAAAAAAAAATCCTCTCGTAAGCGTGGAAGCGCGTGCGAAGAGGCTCATGTATCATAAAATTAAAACGTACACCCGCTGCCACATCATGTATGATAGGAGCAAAGTACGGGTCTGTATCTATTAAATAACACAAGGAATCAAAACCCAACACATGGCTCCTCATGGTCGTGAGAAAATTGGCTCTACGGCTAAGCGCATCTGCTACTTGATTCAAAGCGCCTGACTGATGCTTAAGAACAAAGGTGAACTGCTGCAGATATGATGCCCATTTAGCATGGCGAGTAGAGAGTTTATCTTGTGAATTAATATACTTCAGGGCCTCATGATCAGTAAACAAAAAAAATTCATTATGAGCCAGATACGAACTCCAGTGCTTGAGAGCTTGAACAACCACATAAAACTCCACACCATATTTGGTATAGTCTAATTTCAAACCGTTGAGCTTCTCACTATAAAACGCTACATGTCGTCCTTCTTGACTTAAAACAGCCACAATACCCAACTTTAGATGCATCATAATGCAACTCAAATGTCCTGCTAAAATCTGGAAGAATTAAAATGGGTGTTGAAATAAGCTTTTGTTTGATCTTGTGAAAAGCAGTTGTAGCCTCTTCAGATCAACTAAACCTCCCAAGCTTCATGCAATCTGTTATAGGTGCCATAATAGTACTTAAATTATGAATAAAGCACCTATAAAATAATATTAACCCATGGAAACTTCGGTCTTCATATACGTTCTGCGGTAGTGGCCAATTTTTGATTGCGTCGACCTTTGAATCATCATAAAAAATTTATCTTTCGACACCACAGCCAATAAATAACACCTTATCTGTCATAAAAGAACAATTTTTTTGCTGCTGCATAAAATTTTCTTTTTGCAGCACTCTCATGACTTCTTCCAAATGTTTAAGATGCAATTCCGGTGTCGAACTATATATAAGGATGTCATCAAAATAAACCACCAAAAACTTGCCAATAAACAAACGAAACATCTCATTCATCGTCCTCATGAATGTACTTGGTGCATTAGAGAGGCCAAAGGGCATGATTAACCACTCATACAAGCCTTCGCAAGTTTTGAATGCAGTTTTTCACTCATCTCCTTCTCTAACCTGAATTTGAGTATACCCACTTTTAAGGTCCAGCTTGCTAAAGATTGTACCACCACTTAATCGATCCAATCATCTAAACGAGGAATTGGGAAAATGATACTGTACCGTAATTTTATTAATAGCACGGCTGTGTACATGCATCCGCCATGTGCCATCTTTCGTTGGTGTGAGCAAGGCAGGAACGGCACAAGGGTTAATACTCTCCCTAATATGACACTTCTCTAGCAATTCCTCCACTTGACGACACAATTCTTCGTGCTCTTTAGGACTCATTCAGTAGTGTGGGCTATTAGGTAAACTTGCACTAGGCCTTAAATCAATTTGGTGTTGGATATTCCTTAATGGTGGCAACTCGCTTGGCATTTTGTCCGAGAAAACATCTCAAAACTGTTCAAGTAACACTTGCACAGGCATGGGGATAGTTGTCACATCATCTGACTCTTCTTTACCAAGCAATAAATAGACAATCCATATCTTCCCTGCCTCCTCCATAAATCTTCTCATTGACAATGAAGTAGCGGATCCCTTTTCTTGAGTTCGTTTCAAAAACTGTTTCTCTAGTAGGCAAAGGAGTAACTTTAATATTTTTGAACATGAAGCTATATGTATTTTTCCTACTGTCATGCACAATAGCTCTATCAAACTCCCATGGTCTACCCAGTAAAATATGTCCTGCATCCATCGGCACAACACCACACCACACTTTATCTTTGTAGTTTTCCAATGGAGAAAGGAACAAGAGCCCTCTTAACCCCAGTCACTTCAGTACCCTTTTGCAGCCATGAAAGCTTATATGGTTGGGGATGTGGTTGTGTTTCCAAGCCTAATTTCCTGATTGCTTCTTCAGATATTACGTTTTCGCAACTTCCAAGGTTAATTACCAACTTGCATACCTTGCCACCAATAATACAAGTGGACTGGAAAACATTATTGCGAAGCCATCCATCACTACCTTCAGTTTCACGCGGAGTAAAACAGGTTTTTCTCACCATGGGCCATCATCCTCGATCACATATTCCTTCACAACATCATTGGGTTCATCATCATAAACCGGACCATGTTCGAAATCATGATCTCTTTTCTTGAGTTCTGCCATACGATGTCCACTTTCCCGCACTTAAAACAACAAAAAGCAGTATGTTCAGGTCCCACAGTTTGTGCCTTGCCGAGGGGAGCACTCACGGATGACTTTGGGTTCTGAACTAGTGGAGTAGAAGCACGAAAAAAGGCTGAATTGATTCCTCCACCACGGTTATTCGGGCTATTTTCAGACCAAGCCCCTTCACTATTTGCCTTTCGACTCATATGTTTCTCCAATTGCAAGGCTCTTTGTTGTGCCTTCGGCATTGAGAATGGATCGAAGAGGCTCAAGGTATCTTGAAATTGCACCCTCATGCCCCCAATATATCGCGATTCTATCTGCTCATCTGTCTCAACAAGGTCACTTCTAGCCACTAACTCATAAAATTCGGTGGTATACTCACCCACCGTACGATTTCCTTGTCTCAAAATTTGAAGTTGTTGATACACTAATTTTGAGTAATTGGTGGTAGAAAGGTTGACCGCATATGCTTTCTCAATTTTTCCCAAGTTTCAATCCTTTCTTTTCCCTGTCGCAGACGGGTTGCCTTGAATTGCTGCCACCATGCCGAAGCATGCCCACGAAACCTGGTCGCTATAAGGGAAATTTTTATATTTTCAGGAACATCTTTAAACTCTAGTACCTCTTCTACAGAATTAAGCCAATCAAGAAAATCCTCAAGTTGAAGGCTGCCATGAAATTCAGGAATATCAATTCTCAAACCCATTTCCCAACGCCTCGTACCATAATTGTTATTGTGCCGAATCTCTTCCATGTGATTGTCTTCACTAAATGGGTTTGTTTCATGCTCATAATCATCTTCTTCCTGTTGCTGACGAACCTTGAAGTCTTCATCTGTCGGGTAAGGCGCTCAATTTGTTGCGCCAAACGTTCAAAATCGTCTTGATTGTTTCCACCACGGCCCCTTCCACCAAGTTACTTCCTTGGCGGCATGGTAAACAAACCTGGCTCTGATTACCAACTAACACAGCGCGTAATAGCAAGAATGATGAAGAATACAAAAGAAAACAATAAACCTTCAATCCTTGTTGATTCTCTAGATGAGAATAACCAAGAACAAAAGGGTTCTATGCCTTGTTGATTCCTGTATAATACCAAGTTGATAGGAAAATAGAGAGAATTCTCTAAGTTTAATATTCAACGTCAAAAATTGTCTTACAATTAGCTATAAAAATAGCTTTTATACTTGGGGAAAACAAACCAAACTCCAAACCCTAGCTGAAGTAGGAAAACAAACTTACTTCCTAAACCAAACTCCCGATTTTAATTGAAATAGAAAAACAAAAATATTTGCTTAAAACAGATTCCTAGAACATTAATTACGCATCTTACGCCTGTCAAACTGAAACAGAAAATTATGAGCGATGCATGTTGCATCAGCTCATAGTTATCATTTATCAAAGAATGACTCTGGTTATCAAATGATTGAACAACCGGGAGCAATTTACTTACGATACTTAGTTGACATTCATAAAAAGTATCTTGACCTTGGGTTCCACCAAGTCTGAAACCATGCGGATTTATTTTTTGTCCCATAATCCCCCACTACTATATATATCATGAAACATCATATCTGTTTGTATTTTTTTTTTTAATACATTCGGTTTTTTTTTAAGCATAACATAATATAGCGTATTTGTATTTTTTATAATATAGAATATTATTCCTTTAAATATTCCTCAGCTCTAATTTATAGCTTTTAGTTTTGGCTATTTATTCCTCTTCATCTAAAGATATATCTTTCAATACAATAGTTACTGCTTAAGTAAATCTGTGGCGATCACGCTCTATTCTTCTTACACCTCTGTCCCTTTATTATGGAGACATTAGATAATGTAATTTATAGAAGAAAAAAAATGCGAGGACAAGGCGCAATGTTTATGATCCTATGTCTTATTATTATAGACTATTCCTACCTGGGTCCTGAATCCTGACTCATGATAACGAGATTTTCAGACTTTAGAAACAACCTTAGGTCCTAAAGCATTCTGAAAACCTTCATTCAGTTCATCCTAGAAAATGAGCTCGCTTGGTTATGTTGACCTCCAAGAGTTATCAACACGATATTCTGGTTTAATCTATATATGGTGATTTTAAATTGCTGTTTGAACTTCCAAGTTATTCTGCTGCCACCTCCATGGGAGCATGTTGATCCTGTTTTACCAACATGTAATGGCCCATGTAAGCAAGTAATCATCTTGCACGCCCTCCATGCAAGGGCGGAACTAGAAATTTTTCAATAGGTGGGCTAGCTAAAGTTATTAGCTTAAAATCTAATGATAATTCTTTTTTTTGTACTTACATTTTCTTTAGTAAAATGCTTCTCTTTTGGAGACAAATTAATAGAAAATTTTTAAAATTGATGTTGGGACAAACTTTGACACCAAATACAAATGTGGAAGACCTTTTACTATGCTTATTGGTGTTGAAATTGTATATATATTTATTTATTTTTAGTTAAAATATTATGCTATATATATTTATTTTATTTTATGCCCAAACCCTTCCTGGGCTACAGCCAAGGGCAGCCATTGCCTTGGTTCCGCCCATGCCTCCATGTTAGCTTATGTACGTAAAATTTAATTTTCAATTTTATGAGAATCAGAGTTTTATTGAACTCATTTAATTGGTACATTACTTGTAGGAAGAGTAATTGCTAGGTCGAAGACAGCATAATTGCATCAAAACGTGCAAATGTGGATATACATATTACATCTAAACAAACCAAATGAGCAACATTAGCTAACGGACTTCAAAATTTATAGCCGAGAAAACCTCTGAACCTATGAATAGATTCATGATCTTGTCTTGTGTGTACTAGAAGAATACAGTGAGTAAAATCCATTTTTGGTTTAGTGAGAAGTAAAGTTAAGTATGCATTTAGCATCAATCAACTAGTCATTCTCATGTTGGTTGAGTTTAGCATTGCCTAATTTCTTTAGCATCGATCTCTTACTGTGATACACTTGCCCCTACACAATTGGTTGTTTGCATTGCACACTGAATGATGAAGCCTGAAGGTGCCCAATAATATGAGCGGTTACTCTCAAGTCAATGATGAACAATGCAGGTATGTGCAGGCTCCATTGGCTTACCCAAGAGAACGGAAGAGAAGAATGAATGGGGGTGACAAGTGGTTGCCATTTTGTATCTATAGCAACGGAAAGTTTTCTGATAGACTTTCACCTTGTTATTGGTCTGATTATTACTCTACCAACCCACGAACACCTCATAACACTCAACTTGCTCCTTGGGTTGCCAGATTTTATAACCAAACATGACAAAATGTTGATTATCTGTTATCATGTTACATAAACCTGCTGAATATGTGGTGATCACTGTTCATGTTACATAAACTTGCTGAATATGTAGTGATCACTGTTCATGCCGTTTGTTCATCTATAAACCTTGTGGTTCTGATTCTGAATGTTGTGGCTCTATTTATGAAAACACTCATTTGTTCATTTCTTAACATTAACGTTGGTGTATAATAAATTTGTGGCAATAGGTTGTCCTCTGTGTGTGCGAATAAAATTACCCCAGAAGGGAAGAAATGGAGAAGGGGGGAGAAGGGGAGAAGAGTGGAGCAAGAAATTAGCCAAAGAAACTCGATGGCACACTTTTATTAGCTTTACAATCACATATGCATGCGATGGACATGAGGTGTTTATGAAAAGTTGTCAAACCGAAAGAGGAAGATTACAGAAAATGGAACATAAAAACTTAAACAGTAGAGTAGGTAGTGGGTGGCTAAAACAAACAACGAGAGTAAAGTAAAGTAGTAGTACTAGGCTAGAGACTAGAGACTAGAGACTAGTAATCCTCAGGAGCCAAGGGCTGGTGAGTGTGGTGGGGGGTCTCTGTTGGTATCACCATGTACTCATATATGAGAGCTGCCAACCCACCTCCTATAAATGGTCCAACCCAGTAGATCCAGTGGTTCCTCCATCTCCACCCTACCAGTGCAGGCCCGAATGCCCTTGCTGGGTTCATGGATGCCCCGTCAAAAGGCCCGCCCACCAGGATATTTGCCCCAACAATCAATCCAATTGCCAGTGGTGCCATAGTTCCCAAGCTACCCCTCTTGGGATCAATGGCAGTAGCATACACGGTGTAAACTAACCCAAATGTCATCACAATCTCTAGTATTAGCCCATGCCACTCGCCAACACCAGAGGCCATGCTGAACGCCACTGTCCTCTGAATAAATCAATTTAATGAATTAATTAACAGCAACCAAGCTAATTCTTTGGCCAAAAAAAAAACAGCAAGCTTGTTTTGATAATTCATTAGTTACCATGCCATTTGTGACAAGCCTTAGCAAAAGGGAAGCCACAATAGCCCCAAGGAGCTGAGCAACCCAGTAGTAAAGGGCGCGAACAACAGAGAGCCTTCCACCAATAAGTGCACCGAAGGTTACAGCAGGGTTGACGTGGCCACCAGATACGTTAATGCTGGTTGAGACGGCCGAAAATAGAGAGAAGGCATGTGCAAGAGCTATGGCTATCAGCTCAGCTGCTGATGTGCCGCTATCCTTGTAAATCTTCCCTGCCAAAATTAATTAATTGCAAAAAAAAAAAAAAAAAAAAAAAACTATAAGCGGAGGATCAGGTAACTATTGCATATGTAGAAATTAACTTTTATTAATTGAGGGCATGCCTGATGTAGATCTGTACAAGAATAGCAAGGAAGCATGCATATTAATTTTATAGAGCTGCTAATTGTCAGACAGAATGATTTAATTTGCTGATCAGGAAGGTTATTTATATGCAACAATAAGCTAGGTTGGTTGATTAGGACTATTCTGTGCACTATATCCACACACACACACACACATATATATATATATGTACCAAGAGCGAGAACAGAGCCTTCCCCAGCAAAGACAAAGATGAAAGTGGCAACGAATTCAGCTAAAGTGGCTCTCATGGAGTCAGGGTGGGTGGCCTCGTCGGCCCTCCCAAAGGCATATCTCCGAGGCGGCATGGTGAAGGCAATTATCAGCACTCTCTTTCTTAATTACGACTACGTACTTGAACCTTTCCTCAGGAATAGTAATATATGATCTGCCACTTGCAGGTTGAAGGTTGCCGGTTGCTTACAATAATTAAGCTAACTTTACTTGGCTAGCCCACTTTAGCAAACAACGAAATCAACATGAAAGGAAGAATCCAGATCTCTAGAGTCGAGAGAGAGAGAGAGAGAGAGAGAGAGCGCTATCGCTAGCTAGTGCGGTGATGAGGGTCTTTGCATGTTTGAAATGTGGAGGCCCTTAGTCTTAAATTAGCCAGGAGCGCTTGTATTCACCTGGGACACTTGGGCAGTCGCTATGCAGGAATAGTGACACGTAGGGATCATGTGTAAACTGGTAAATCGTACTAAAAATGTCTTGGAATATGGAATGGCATCATCCGAAACGGTCTCTATCTCTTTTGCACTATTTTGAATTCATCCTTTTGCATGCCTTCATTCTATTTAGTGCATATTTGTTAGGTGTGTGTTTTTATTTGAAATGTTTAGATGATATTAGTAGTGAAATCTTTTTTTTTTTTTTTTTTTGAAGTTTTTTATGTGGGATTTTATATTGTTCAATAATTAGTATAGTCTAAGCTACATATTTGCGAGAAGATTGTTGCTCAAGTGATTAAGAATAATTATCTTTGTATTCAAGGTCTCCTATTGGTTTCCTCCCTCCCGAATATCGATTGTATAATATTATTTTTTTTAAAAAGCTTACAGGCTATATATAGCGCTAAGTAACCTATAGTGAGGGATTCGTAATTAGTTAATTAATCTTTTATCTTTAGTCATTCTTTGATTTGGCAAAGAGGAAAGTATCTCTATTTGTTTAGGGAGTTGAGAGTTGGATGCACCAGTTTCTTCTTAATTTGATTTGGCACCAGTTTCTCCTAATTGTGTCCATGTTTTAGGTCTATGACATTCCCTTAGAGCATCTCCACCCAAAAGGGCTAAGGCTAAGGCAAGGGCTGCCACTATTCACGTGAATAGTGGCAGCCTTGCCATTTGTGGTTCCATCCCAAAAGGTTAAGGCTAAGACAATTACTATTCACTTAAATTTATTTTTTATTTTTTATACTTAAACCATTGATTTTGATGAGCTTTTCGGATAAGATTTTCGATTCCCAAGTATTAATATTTATCGTAAAATTCTCACCTAAAAATCAAGATAACATTTTCGGATAAAATTTTGAAATTAAATTTGGTGTGGAAAATGAATAATATTGGTAGGTATGTATAGAAAAAATTTCCAGAATTTTTTTGATATTTTTTTCAATTTTTTTAAGCAAAAAATTGGATAACCGTTGGATTGTGCAAGATTTTTTGATCGGAGGCTCCAGGAGAAGCCACGTGGCTTGTAACCATTGGGCAATGTGGGCTGCTGGATCCAACAAGAAAAATATTTAAAAAATCAGTCGATGTTAGCAACCCGAGGCAACAAACCAATTTTGCTGTGGGCTTGCCCGAACTAGTGGATCCCATGCCTTGTCCGACCGGATTTCCTGGAGTATGAAATGGCTTGGGGGCTCGCTGTGGCAAAGGCTTAGTGCCGGAGATGCTCTTAGAAAAGATAAAAAAGATAAAAACGGAAAGCCCTTTGCCTTTCCTCCTTGGTTGTGTATGGCACTTATATTTAGGCTCATTCTTCTTATCAATAGATTTTTGCTTGCTTTTGAAGAAAATAAAAGGTCTCTTCTTCAGTGAAACCGGATAAGAAAACTAAAGTAAATTTAGGTTTTAGCCAAAAAAAAAATTTCACTTTTGGAAAAAGCCAAAGCTTTTTCAAAAAAGACAAAAAAACCTCTCAACTTTCAAATCAAAGACATGCAAATGTAAAGGATTTCTTAGGAAATCCAAAAATAAATAAGGGCAATTTTGTCCATTTTGGCTTCTTTTACAAATTTTCTCTCTTCTTTGTGTTTTTTCAAAGTCTCCCTAAGACTAATGACTCAATGATATTATTTTGACAGGTAGTGGAGCTAGTTGTGTCAAAATTACAATCAGACAAGTGATAAATTTGTCGAAAAATAGATAGGCGTACAAATAAATAGATAGGTTTTTATAGTTGGTCACGATCAACACTAATCCAACTGAAGACTAGAGACTAAACCAAATGTTACAAATAAAAATAGGGAGTTTCACTAAAACACCCAAAATGGGGGTTGAAATTATAAAAAAACTCAAGCACTATTTAAACATATAAACACACTCAAAACCCATCATTACACACACTCAAAACCCATTTATAAATACACTCAAAAAGTTGACATTGGGGTTTATTTTGGGTGTGTTTCTATGTTTACATAGTGCTTGAGTTTTTTTATAAATACATGTCTAGGATTGGGTTTATTTATAAATTTGTAAACTACTATTACTCACCTCACCTTTCCCGCCTTACTATAAACTGGATTTAATTAAAGAGTAATGCTACACTTACCACATTTATATCCCACATTTTCATACCATCTTATGTGGCAGATGAAGTGGACAATCATATCAATTAAAAAGTGTCAATAAATCATAAAAGATAAGAAAACTTTAAATTAATTTTAATTGATGTGTTGTCCACTTCATCTACCACATAAGATGGTATGAGAATGTGATATACAAATGTGATAAGAGTAGCATTATTCTTAATTAAATTAAACATTCATCTTTTTCTGTTTTTTCTACATTCTGCCAAAAGAATCATTGAAGTTGTCTAACTCGGCGGGTCATGCCTAGGAATATATACATTCATAGCCATGGAGGCCTGGCCTGTACGTACTAGTTAATTATCTATCATGGCTCGAAGAGCTCGTAATACAGGAAAGGAATATGAAAGATAATCATTGATCCAATCCCTTGGATCTTCTTCAGTCAATCTCTTCTATTCTTGTCAACACTTGAATCATTTTTGGCCGCTTCTCCGGTGTCAAGTCTGTACAGTCTAGTGCAATCTTGGTGAGCTTCAGCATCTCATCATGGTCTTCCTTTGCTGCCAGTATCTCTACATCCAGAATATCTGTGGACCAGTCATTGTTCACCACCATTCTAACCCAATCAGAAAGATCATCCATCGTTTCATCATTTCCCGGTGAGATTTCACCTGGGATCCTGCCAGTGATGACCTCCAATAGGATTATACCAAAGCAATAGACATCGGATTTCTGTGACAACTTCTTCCCTTGAGCAAACTCGGGTGACTTGCCGATGGCTAGATCTTCATTGTACTTTCGAGAGGGCACAAGTGGTAAGAATCCGAAATCTGTAAGCTTCAAATGGTAGGTTTGGCTGCTTCGCTGGATGACTAGTACATTAGACGATTTCAGGTTGGCATGAGGGACCTTATGTGAAGGCCAGGATTGGTGAAGGAATGTGAGACCCTTTGCTATGTCTTTGATTATTGATAGTCTTGTTGCCCAATCCAAAGGTACTCTTCCAACTCCTCTGTTCTCTAGCATCGGATCCATGGATGCACCCAAATTAATTAAGATATATTTGATACCAACGTACTTGAATTTATATATATTATTCTTGTGATTTTCATGCAATATTTTTAACTATTAATTATATTTGTTTGTATATATAGAAGCTAGCTAGCTTGCTGATTAATGGAAGAGAATATTACTTATTGAAACTGACCATGTAAAAGTTCAAACAAAGTGCCACTAGACTCAAACTTAGAGATGACCAGCTTCTCCTCCTTGGAATAGTAGAAAGAGAGAATCTGTACAAGGTTTTCATGCCTCATATTCCCTAGCAATTGCATCTGTTGGGTAAATTCCTTTTTGCTCAACTCATTCGTGTTTTTAAGTCTCTTCACCACCACAACAGGACCCGATTCCAGTGTTACTTTGTATGTAGTGCCTAGTTTCCCCTTGCCCAACACTTGTGCAGATGCCCTTAGTAAATCATCCAGGTCAAAAGCTGCTGGCATTTCCTTGTCAAAAAAATCCAACTCAACCCTCTTTTCAGGATCCCCCAAGCTCTCCAAATGAGGCATTTTCGTTTGTGCCCACCCTGAAGTACCATCTCCTATTTGTATTTGGAGACAAACGAAGCGGAAGAAGCAAAAGACACAAAATTTTAAATGCAGAGCCTACGCCAACTTTAAAGTCACATGAATACTACATAAAAAGATGCAATTAATTATTGGGACATGATAGGATCAATGTTAATGCAAACGTACCTGTCTGTTGTTCCTCCTTTGCTGCTTGTTTTCTATGCACCTTCCTGGAATAACATAAGGAAACAAATATGACGAGAAACAGAACCAGCGCTGAAGCAGCCACGATCAAAGCAAAACTCCATGCTTGGAGATTGTTCTTTTTCTTGGGTGGAATATTCGGGGAAAGGGGTGAAGGAGATGGCGGAATGACTACTGGAGGCGGAGGTGGGCATGATGTTTCCGAAGGACTCCCACAAAGATTTGAGTTATGATCGTAGGAGCTTTTGGGGAACTTCTGTAACACAGCAGTTTGTGGAATCGGACCCTCAAGATGATTATAAGAAACATTAAATGCTCTCAAGGTGGGTTGGTCAAAAGGTGGAATGTGTCCGTCTAAATAATTGCTCTGCAACTCTAGCACTCTCAGGTTAGGCAATTCAATATACTCCAAAGGAATTGAACCCCAGAAGCGGTTGTAGGACAAAACCACATATTCCAAGTAGACAAGGTTTGTGAGGTTTGGAAGAGGGCCGGAGAGTGTGTTGTTTCTAAGGCTAAGTTTGCTCAAGAAAGTTATGTTATGTAGAAATGCACAAGGTGGAAGGGAACCTGCTAGCTGAATTCCTTGCAGGACAATGTGAACAACATGCCAATTTGAACAAGCAATGCCAGCCCATCTGCTGCTGTTATTGATACATGGAGGACCAGTCCAATTCCCGTGCAAATCTGAGTTTGAGCTTAGAGAATCTCTCAGCTTCAATAGTGCTTCTCTTTCTTCTGGGTAGTATTCATCAATTTCAGAAGATACCGATGCAACGAAATTCATGGTTGACAATGGATTCAAAAAAATCAACATCATAACAACTAGTAGTACTAAAACGTATTTAGGCAAACTCATGATGATGGATAGATCATATATGGGATTAATGGCAAGAAGCAGCAGGTAAGTAAGACATGTTTTGGGGAAGGAAAGATTAAATTAAACTTGAATCTCTACTACTCTACTCTAGCTCTGGGCACGTCTCACAATATTTCTTAATTTATTAATTTTATGACAGTTTGACGAAGTGTGCAAGGGGGGTTGCATATATCCGCCTGAAACCTATTACAGATAGATTACAACAAAGAATCCGGCATATTTTTTAAACAAAGTGACAGCTTTTAGACTAGTTTAGTTTTTTAGCCCCCATTTTCTCAAGGATTAATTTGTAGGCACTGCCACTGGCAGGCAAGGCAGTATATTATTCAAGTTCAATTTCAATGAAAGGTGTATTATTTGTATATAGTTGAAATTCTCATTCTTGTTTTATATTAAACTTCGTGACGAGCAAGGAATTATGTCAAAGGCCGTGGGAAGAAATGCAGTGTCGTTGCCCCAACACCAAGTTGTCAATATTCTAATTACAGCGCGGTTGTAGCCTGTAGGTTATCTTGTCGGTGGGTCCGTGTTTTTTGGACAACGTTGTCATACTATGATTATAGGAAATTCTTTAATAAATATTTAAGTTAAGAATTGATTACATATTTCTAATTTCGGCCATTGAATTGTCTTCATTAGATGTGTTAATAGATTTAATATGCAATCCAACGATTGAGAGTAGAAACATGTAACTAATCTTTAACATAAAATACTTATTACAGAATCTCCCCCTATGATTAGATAGTGAAATTAAACTTAGCAGCCCTCCGCCAAAAAACCCCATCTTAGCCTTCCCACCAACAACTCATCCCAGCCAAGCTCATCAAATCAGAAAGGGTTTTCCCATTCCATTCTCCAGCAGCCTGCAGTGTTCTTTTCTGTTTCGGAGCAGCCCGAAGCGTGAACCTAGGCATATTATTAAGCTTTAGGTTTTTCGTGTTATTCTTCATTCTTCAACTATCCCCTCTTTTGGCTCGCAGTAGGAAATATCAGTCACTCCCAGAGTCCCAAACTAGCCTGTTCAGAAGTTCCTTATTCAAGAAATTTGAGGCTTGTTTTGCTCCTGAAAGGTATTTCTTCTTTCAGATATGAGTTTCCCGGGTTTTACACCTAAGTGATTCTAGCTTGAACATGTACTATGAGTTTCGACTGTAATAAAATAGATTTGTTGGGAAGTTCTTTTTCCTTCGGTGCTGTGGATTTATGGCATCAATTTTGCCTTTTGGAAAACAAAATGTATACTTTTGTTTTTTGGTTTCATTCGTTACTGATGATATAATGGTGAGTTTGAGAATTGTAGGTGTTAGATGCTCTTTTTCAGAGAGGGTCAATTTAGAGAGAAGTGGATTGTCTTCAGCAGTGGAGAAAGTGAGGACTTTCAATAAGGGACTAGCATGCAGAAGACAAAGTGGGAGAAGCAATCGTTAAGCTTCAGATACCGGTGTGGTGCCGGCCGAAAGCTCTCCGATGCTTAAGTCAGCTAAGAGTAGTAACTTTGACAGAGTAACAGTAAAAGTAAGAAAGTTGTTACCCTTTTTACTAGGGTACTGTTCCCTATTTATAGGGAAGTGAAAATGGGAGGTTTGTGTAGAATTTCGATGTGGGACTTTGTGCAAGTCGCTGTGGTGGTAACACATGTTGGAGATTAGATTCGGCAGTTTGAGAGCTTCGACGGGAGCTTGGCAGTGTCCGCACCTTGGAAGAGTGTCTTCCTTCAGCAGGGGAGAAGACGTGTCGCCTTTGTGCTAGTTGTTTTGAGGCTGTATATGCTCGGTTGATTATGGTGTAAACAGTAGGTTTCTAGTCATAAGCTTATGCTTTGGGAAGTAAGAACTTGAAATAACGAAAAGTTTTACCCAAAAAAAAGAAATAAATAATGAAAAGTCATTTTTTCGTGTGGTTTTTTTTTACAACAACGGTAGTTTCAATTGCTTTGGTTACTAGTTTTCTCTGGGATAGGGCTTTTGTCTATTTTTTTGGGTGGTTTTTTTTTTTACAACGGTTCAATTGCTTTGGTTCTGGTTTTATCTGGGATAGGGCTTTTGTTATTGACATAGAGATTATATGGGACGGGCTCTGTATGGTATCTCTCCTTTCTGATATGAATTTCTTACATTGACAATTATGTAAAACCACGACGCCATATAAAAACCACGTGGTTTTATAGAACACCACGGATGTTATATAATCTTCGTAGTAGGATGCCTAATACACTAATAAAATAAATTGTGTTGGGTTGACGGTTGCTTTTTAGATGGAGGAAAATAATTCGGGATTTAGCTAAAAGTTGGGAATTAGTAGAAAGTGATATTTTCATTGTACAATAAAACTTAATAAATGACGCCCAAAAAAATCGGAAATTGATAATCAAGATTCTGACGGCACGCACCTTTTCAAAATGGAGGGTTAAAGTTCTAAAGGCCCGCACCTTTTCAAAAATCATGTCTCTCTCAAATACCCTGATGAGGCAATTTTCTTTGTCCAAACGGTGAGTTAAAATTCTAATGACCCTAAACCTTTTTAAAAACCCATCTCTCTCAAACACTCTGATGAAGGAGAGAGAGAGAGAAAGGGTATGAAACGTGTTGGGCATGTTTACGTATCAGTAATGAGTATGGGAGGAAAGGGAATGATTTCCATTCTTGACTTCCCATGCGTTTACTTGCAGTCATGAATGAAAAAATAAGTGGGTCCTACCTCAAAATCCGTAATCACATTCCCTCAAAACTAGGTATCAGATTACATTGGTACAGTTGAGTCCTCAGACGACTGGAGTGTATGGAGACAAAACCTTGCAAATGAAATGTGGAATACATGGAATGGAAATAGGGAATAAAGACATGTGATGAGGACATTATTTGTTTGTTTTTATCGTGTTATTAATGTACACAAGACATTATTTATTTATTGTGCTTGTGTAATGTATTGAATATGAACAACTAATGTGAGTACGTGTTTTTAAGAACCTTTTTATTCATTCATTCATTCATTTTTAAGAGCTAGAATGTTTTTCATCACTTGTATAGCAGATTCATTGTTTTTCATCACTTGTATCTTTTTTTTGTTTACTTTTTGTAGTAGATCATTTATCGTCATGAGTTCTACTACTACTTAAAGTGGAAAAGTAAGGGGAGGAAGGGGACAAAATAAGCGCTATTGGACAACTAAGGAGGATAATACATTGATGTAATGCTTGATGGAACTCCATCAAAATACCAATTGGCGAGGTGACTCGGGCTTTAAAAATGGATACTTGAATAAATTAGAAACTATGCTAGAAGTCAAACTTTCGAATTCTGGGTTGAAGGCATTAGCCCATATTGAATCAAGGATGAAGACTTTGAAGGGAAAATATGGTGCTTTAGCTAATGCATTATCTCAAAGTGGTTTTGGGTGGAATGAAGAGGAGATGATGTTGGTATGTGAGAAAAGTGTATTTGATGCATGAGGGAAGGTAAATCTAAGCATATCCTATTATGTGCGTATCGAATTAAAAAATAAATATGTTATGCTATGTCTTTAATATTTATTTAAGAATACTAATGCGTGTGTGTATATATATATATATTGTAATTGTAGAACAAAAAGGATGCAAGGGGTTTGTATGGCAAGTCTTTTCCACATTACTATGCACTTGGAGAGATATACTAAAAAGATCATGTTATTGGAACAAATGCTGGAAATGCTGATGATGAAGAAGAAGATGTTAGGCGAGATGATGCAAGTGTGCATCAGAATAAAAGTGTGGGTGATGATTTTATTGAGGAGATGTTTTCACATCTTGATGGTGAGTCACAATATGGGGGTTCAGAATATGAGGGATCTCAATTTGATGATGTTGAGGATTTAGAAGATGCTGAGACAATTTTTACACAACCAAATCCCCAACCCTCAAGTGACCAACAACGTGCCTAACAGAAGAGACCCGCACAAGATGTAGCAAGTGGTCCAAGTAATCCTCATAGGAAGGTAAATGTTTTGAATGAAATGTCTAACAAATTTGGACATATGGCTGAAGCTGTAGTAGGAATGGCACCTTAGCTTGCAGGCTTGGTTAATGTTTTTTCAACAGAGAAGGATCTTGTTGATATGCAAGCTAAACTTGGTGGTGAATTGAGGAAAATAGAATTCCTATCTCCTTTGCAAGTATTTCGTATCACCAATGTTTTAGCCAAAGAGCATGATTTGCTGAAGGTCTTCTTTACCATGAATGATGAAGAAAAAAAAGATTATGTATTTAATCTTATGGAGCATGGCTTACAATGATTGTGATTGATGAGTAATGGATGAATGACTTTTGTGGAGATTATATATCTTTTCTTTTGGTAGTATGACTATTATGTATTTAATCATATGAAGATTATGCAAGTTATTATTATTTGATTGTTTACTAGTTACGTAGGTGAAAGATATATATTTATTGGAGTTTATTTTTTCTTTTGAAATTGGCTCTGTACAAAGGTGTTATTAACATGATCATTGAATTGGCTCTGCTTATGTTAGTTTTCTCTGTGCTCTTTGTAACTACTTAGCCCTTAGGTGACTTCTTTTGTGAATTTTATCTCACTTGATCAAAGATTTCTTAGCCAGGTTAGCTTGTCTAGCTTTTGGTTCATAATAATTTTCTTTGATAACGGATTTCCTGTTACTGATAAATTCAAAACCCCTTTTCCGATAGTTTGGTCTGTTCTTTGCTATTTATTGTGAATTTGTGATACATTTGATAAATTCTTAGCCTTTTAGGTGCTTTGATAGAAAAGTGCTCATCTGATTCTAAATTACTTTTGTTACTTATTGTGAATGCCTCATTGAGAGTGTGCATTTTTCTGAAATTTTGTATTCATGCAAATATGGTTATTGCATGAGCAGTAGAATATTTCCTTAGAATTCTTGGCCTTATCTTATTACTTACTAGTTCCATTGTGAAGTGATATTGATCTTTCTCTTTCTGTTGACAATTATCTAATTTTGTTCCCTAATTACCAAATCCTTCTTGTTTGTTATATGACACCAATGTTTCAAGACGAAGGGTCATCACCTGCAACTTCATCTCCTCTCCAATGTCTCGAATCCTCAAAGCTTGGCCTGGTCTTCACCGAGGCTCTACTGCTGCTTCCCCTTACTTCACTTGTGCAAATCATGTTTACACTGCCTTATTGAGAATCATACATGTGCTGTGGTGAAAATGCGTAGAAAATTTTAATAATCAAATTAATTTGGATTTTGACTCATGAAAATTAGTAAACAATAACAATGGGAATCAATCATATTCCTTTACTAATCCCGTATGTTTAGTAAACAACTTAATAGAAATGATTCTTCCTATATCAATTCAGCAGTTCTCCAATTTCTAAGTTCTCTTGTACCTTACTTTTCCCATTACTGAACCGTAAGCATGCCCAAAAGTTTTACTCTGTCGCGAACGTTTGCAAAAAACCCTCTCCCTCAACTCTCTCACGTCTCAGAAACACCATCTCCCTCGCGCTATCCAGGTCACATCTCTTAACTCGTCTGATCTTTCTCTATCTCTCTGCCCTTCCTCTCTATGCTATCCTATGTGGGCGTGTGTCTCTCTCCACTCAAGTCCTCAACCCAATCTCATAATACGAAACGCTCTCGCTTGCTCCTTTGCTCTTTCCACATTAAATAGTGAATTCTTAGAGCAAAATTCCCAATTCTTTGGGGTTTTTACTGTGAACTTATTACCGCAAACCTTCGCAACTCTAATTCCTGGCTTTCTGAGGCCAAACTAACCAGATTTTTCAGGTATTGCTTTTTTTCTTTTCCCTGCACTATCTCTTCATTGTTAGGGTTCTGGTTTCGATTTCGACAGAAGGTGCTCGAATTCGTTTCTGGGATATTTATCCTTTTCCTTTAAATTTTGATAGTAGGTTGGTTTTCACTTAAGATTTGATGCCTAAGTCTTATTGTCAGCACATTTGTATTGGGTGTTCGCGGATTATGTGTCTTCCATTCATAAGTTCCCGACATAATATTCTCAATAATAATATATACCCCGTTTTCGAAAGTTTATTTTTTAATTTGTAGGGATTTTAGGTTCGTTTATTTCAAATGCGTGCAGTTAATTTAATTCTTCTTGTGCAGTGCAGTCCTTAGTTTAATTGTTTGTTTCAGAGGTACAATTTGAGGGTGTTTGAGTCGCATTCTGGTCTCTGAGGGATTAAATCCTTAAAGTAAATGACGCAACCTGTTCTAAATTGCATGTCTGACATATATGTAATATGTTCTGTTATTTTATTTCTTTTACTCTCTTTTTTGTCTTTTAATGTTATTTTCCCCATGGTTGCTGACCAATAATTACTTTCTTATGTTCTCTTTCTGGTTCCTGCTTGCTTTCTCTAACTGTCTTAATAACTAAATTCTTGGAATTCTAGCTTTCTGTTTCCAGCTTTCGGAGGTTTGCTATTTGGGTATGACAGTGCTTCATTTGTAGTGGTTTGTTTTTTCTATTGTTTTGATGCTCATTAATTTAATACGATCAAGTTGTTATATTTTGAATCTTACTCAATTTGCTCCTGTGGCATTTGCAAACTTGCGGTCTGTCTCCCAAAGTTCACCAAGCATTTATCAAACAATCACAAATTACATTATTTTGATGCAGTTTAGCCGTTCCCTATTTAGAGCTTCTTTTGGTTCCCTCCTTGTCTACTGAACTGCTGATTTCCTTGGTGTGCATTTTGCTTTGCATATGTACTTTATCATGAGAGTTGGAGCTTGATCCAATTTTTGCATATGTACTTTATCACCGTCGTCTATTGCGATTTTTGTAGTAGTGTTAAAGACCACCCTGCCAGACAATCCTGGCTCCGGCCCTGGGTCCCGTAACTAGAACTGACCTTAGGTAAACTTCCTAGGGGCATGTTGGGATTGTAGGTGTTAGGCCTCATGTGTTTGGCCTTCACATATGTTATATCATGTGGATCTTTGGGAATATAATAGACCTTCTCATATACCTTTTATGTTTCCAGGGAATATTGCGTAAATTACGTTTGCCTTCCGAAATGCTTTAACTTACAAACTCTTTATGTTCTAGTCGGTCAAGAGTTATATAGCTTAAACTATTGATGAGTGTTTGAATTGGTATTATTGGGTATAAATTCAATACTTTAGAATGAATATCTCCTCATGCACCCCCAACACCTAAATATTGTAATAGAAGAAGATTATTTTTAGTGTTGTCATGTATTTTGTTTCCTATAGACGGGTATTATCCATTCTGAATCTCTCTCTCTCTCTCTCTCTCTCTCTCTCTCTCTCTCTCTCTCTCTCTTGCAGAAAAATTTGTTCATTAACAGTACTGCAGAGAAGATTCAGAATTGAAATATGTCCAGTGGCCCTGGTCTTGAGTCACTTGTTGATCGTATGTAAATTCTCGACTATCCATTATTACTTCCATCAAATATCAATGCCGTTGATTACTATGCATGAATATAGTTTTTGTATCCTATACCCAAAGTTTTTACCCCATTTAAGGCAGGGCATGATCCTAGGCATTATGCTGTGAGCATTTCAGATCTCTCTCTCTCTAACTGTTTAAAGCATTTCTATGTGCAGAAACAATTTCAGTTATCACAAATGATGGACGGAATATTGTGGTATATTATACACTAATACTCTAATGCACCTTTTACTTCTTAATGATCGAATTAGTTTTACTGACAATTTTTATTTTTTTTTCTAATTCAGGGAGTCTTGAAAGGCTTTGACCAAGCTACGAATATCATTCTCGATGAATCTCATGAACGTGTTTTCTCTACAAAGGTTTGCATCTTCACTGTAACAATTGTTATTTTCCTCAGGACATTCAGTGTCTTAAGTTTTAATTGGTGCAACTATGTTTCCTCTCTACTGCCTGACACCCTGCTCATGGGGGTATTGTTGCCAAAGTACTATATACAAAACATATACTCGTTTTATTGTCCCACTGACACTCTGGTAACTTCTTGTTATTTCTGACTGGCAGGAAGGTGTTCAGCAACTCGTGTTGGGGTTGTATATAATCAGAGGTGACAACATGTAAGTGTCAAGACTTTATTCTATTTACATTAGTTACCCATTGGTTGCGGGAAGTGAATTGGATTGAATTAGACTTTTTACAAATTTCTTTGTACTTCCTATAAATATGTATCCTCCAATTGTTGCAGAAGCATTGTTGGGGAACTAGATGCAGATCTTGATTCTACTGTTGACTGGTCGAATATGAGAGCTTATCCCCTCAAGCCTGTCATCCACTGATTCAGCATGAAAGCCATGGAACGGTTGTGGCCTCGATAGGTTGTGGCCTACCAAATAAATGTCATAGCATATGAGTGATTCAATGAAGCAGAATAGGTATACACTGATGGAAATCCGGGTTTGCTATATCCATGCATAATAGGTTTCAAAAGGTGTTTCCCAGTATCATTTTCTTAAACACTGATTCAATGAAGCAGAATTATCAGCATGAATCTATCTATTTGCAACTTTTGGATTCCTTGGATCCCCAATATATATTTTAAACGATGTTTCTATTTCTTATCAAGGAGCATATAAGTGAATGGGTTCTGTCTTCAGAAAGTGAATGAATGATTTTTTCAAATTTTTTTTTGGGTACTGAAGTTCTAGTCTTGATTATCTCTTCAAAGTTGACCGGTTTTCAAATTGTATGTATTAAAAAAAATCTTCATTCATTTTGTTCTTGAAGAAACCACGTTCATTATGAACTCTGAAATTCGAATTCTAAATAACTGGACAGGACCAAACTCGCTTCATGCTTGAAGCAGGTTGAGGTTCACCGCAAAACCAATTGGTAATGGGGAGTAGCCCAACACCATATCCTTGTAAGGTTTTCCAACTTCCAATATGAGATATTTTCACCTTTACATAGGGGGAATTTTCACTACATATTTAACCGTATATGATGTATGCAACTACGTAGTAGTTGAAAATCATAGGACTCCATTGCTCCACCACTAAACACAGTTAAACAGTCCATCGCTCCCTTCTTTTGGATGCTAGACAAAGATAGCTAACAAAAAAAAAAGCACAAAGATAGATAGCTAACGAGCTAAACTTGAGGAGGAGAAGCGAAACTGCAAAACCTTCATATTTTCCGTACATACGATTTCGTGACAGCTAGCTAACCATTAAGACTGATCCTCAACAACTAAACAAACTTAGGAGCAATTACCGAATGTTAAATCTGGCTATAAATACCTCTCCCTCCATTCTCCTTCTTTTACATCTGTAAGTTTGAAACACATATAATGGCTTGTCATCAATGTCCCAATGCCAATATCTGGTGCTTTGTTTTGGGCCTTTTCATCGCCATTGCCAGCTTCGTTCCAAACCCGAGTTTCGCTAAGAAAACCAAAGTTGATGGTTGCTGGAGATGGAACTCGGATTGGAGAAGGAACCGCCAGGAACTTGCGTTATGCTCGGTGGGATTTTCTGGGAAGATGAGCAACAACATAGGAAGAGATATCGTATACTATCAAGTCACGGACCCAAGTGACAATGCGTTAGACCCCGAACCCGGAACTTTGAGATATGGGGCTGCCATCATCAGAGGGAAAAAGTGGATCACCTTCCAGAGGGACATGCGCATTAGGCTTGAGAAACCACTTCTTTGCATGCTTGGTGGTCTCTAAGGTACGTAATATAATATATATGCGTCCAAGTGTTCATCTTATACATCAGTTTTCTTCTGAGTCAGAGAGCGTTCATAGAAGGGAATGATTTTTCTTTTCCTTTTTGGGGAATTGGTAGATCATTTTAATATTTTTGGTTCGACCAGACTATATCATGTTAATTCCTTAATGAATATTTTATACATACATCCATCAGGCAAGCAATGTAATCATCCATGGCCTTCGAATCCACCACTGCCGTTCCCAAGCACCAAGCTTAGTTATGGGTCCAGATGGAAAGAAAATGTCACTGGGCCAGGTTGATGGAGATGCAATCAGGTTGGTTACTGCATCAAAGGTTTGGATAGACCACAATACACTGTATGAGTGCGAGGATGGTCTTCTCGATATTACTCGTGGATCTACCGACATCACCGTCTCCAACAATTGGTTCAGAGACCAAGACAAGGTCATGCTTCTGGGCCACGATGATGGCTATTTTCGGGATAATAACATGAGGGTGACCGTAGTGTACAACCATTTTGGACCTAACTGCAACCAAAGAATGCCAAGGTACGTATTAATTAATGAGCTGTTTTTCGAGGGGCTTAATTAATTTACTGCTAAATAGGCTACCTTTACTTTTCAACCGCTGTCTAGCTATTACTATAAGCAAAGTACGTAATATATACCTGTACAGAACTTGAGTATTATGTATGCATGCAGTCGTGAACAATCTCTACGGAGAATGGTCGCAGTATGCCATTGGGGGAAGCATGAACCCTAGCGTTAAGAGTGAAGCCAACCTCTTCATTGCACCAAAATCGAGAAACAATAGAGAGGTAATTAACTCAAATGTATATATATTAAGAATATATATAGCTAGCTACTAATAATAAAGTTCGAATGCAATGCACAGATCACTTGGAGGAAGGACAGCATTGGAAACAAAGAATCCTGGAAGTTTTACTCGGTAGGAGATATCTTTGAAAATGGGGCTTCTTTCGTCGAAACAGGTGCCGGCAGAGCAAAGCCAAACTATAACGGAGAACAAACTTTCCCAGTTGTTAATGCCAAATCTGTCCGCTCATTGACAAGGTCATCTGGTGCTTTAAAATGCATCAAAAGATCCAGATGCTAATTAGGCCTTACGCCCATCATGCGATGTGGAGATATGATATATATATAATCATGCCTGCACCTCAACAGAAATAATTAGGCTACACTCTCTGTTATATTACAAAATTCTACTTTTTACTTTTTCGCAAACATTGCATTCAACAAAATCTAGTCTTGATAAATAATAATTAGCCCCCTGATCATGTATGGCCAAACTGATCTGCCTAGCTAATAACATGTAATTAAGCAGACAAATTGTCCATATACCATAAATAAAGGGTGGAGAGAGAGGCCCCCAATTTGTAGAGGGATAAATTGTGTTTATAAAAGGTACTAATGGGTTGGCCCTGAGGCCCCCAATTTTTCATTTTTACTTTATGTCACAAACAGTAAACTTAAACGGCCAGACTAGTGGAGAAAGTGGGGAAACAATCCAGAAAATCCTTTTGTTGCAAGATAGCAGTTCATGATCTTTTTATTAGTTATAAGATTTTTTGTCCCTCACAAATCTCAGGATCGGCCGTGTTTAGTGGAGCAACATTCATTTCTGTATTATATATTTTGAACTCTTTGTTGTACCACAAAAGTCAATTTAATTACATACATATTTGAATACGAAATAAAATAAATGGATAACTACATATCCTTGCACTGTTCACGTCGATCGTCTAGTTAAGCAAATCTGGAAGCCGTTCACTAAACGAGCTGAGGGAAAGAAGGACATCCGATCTTCTTTAAGCTGAGTCCATCTGATTGCAATCCATATATCAGGTTTTAAAGTGGGAATTGTACGTACGATGACCAAGAACAATGAAAGATTTCAGGAGAGTGCATGCATGGATAATTTTTCAAACAGCTTATTCGTGATCGTGATTGTATAATAACTTCTTAAGCTTTAAATATTGAAATGTATGTATAAGAATTACCTATATGTTGTCACAAAGTAATGAAGGAAAAGGGTAATTTGAAGGCGAGCCAAATCAGCTCCTGGACAGAATCTGGCTCCTCCTCCAAAGGGTGCAAAACATGAGCTACTTCTCCAATTTCTTTTCTCCTACTCAGAAAATATGACATACGCACATGTTTTTTTTTTATATTATAACATATAAAAATGATAAACACCATTAACGTTTGTAATTAGAGGTCACTAACCTGATTTTCAAGGTCCATCCATCTCCATGGATTGAAGGTGAGGGCTTCATTGTACAAATTTTCATCCAAATGAACTGCTGAAAGGAACGGAACCACAAAGCATCCTTTCGGAATAATGTAGTCTACCCAAAAACATTATGACAAAGAGTTAATATACGGAAGTGGCTCGATACCGGTTGTTGGTGGGCCTAACTCATTTAAGGTATTGACTTAAGGTAGGAATAATTTATGCGCATGATATGTAATTTAGACAGAGTAGTGGACTCGTATATAGACTTGGGACACAACAAATATATATGCCTAAATACCCAATTGTAAGGTTTCTTGAAGAGTCCATAATACGATGCGACCATTTCCTGGTTTTATAGATGATATGATGTCTTTATTAAGAAATAGAGAGGATGATACACATGCAGATATACAAAAAGAGATCAAACTACCTTGGTACTCAACGTCTTCTTTTGCCTCCCTCATTAACCAAATTGCAATTCCCCCAAGGCGAAGTGTTTCATCAATGACCTGTACATATTGAAGATTACTTAGGTATCTAGTACACAGACATCATATGCTATCAATGAAAAAGGATAATTACAATTGTAGCCCTAAGTTAATTTCAGAATATTGTTTCAGCTTGGAGTTTTCTTTTCTTTAAATTAAAGTTGGGGAAAGATTAAATCTCGAATATGAAATCATGGCCTGTGACTAGTTTTTCTATTTGGTGATACTTACACATTGAGTAAAAGACATTGCTTTATAATCCTGCCATGTAAGCATTTCTTCTGCAACAAATTTGCCTCGGCGACTGTCTTGTTCATCCTGTCATGATCATAATTTCTACATCAAGGGATCTTAATTTCAAAGAGAAAGGATAAGATATTTTGACAGTATACATGCTTAGATTAATTGAGATATATATATATATATATATATATGTGATTTGAGTGACCTTACTTTTAGGGGCATTCTACAAGAAGTAAGTGACAAGTAGAGCTTTAACAAAATATTATGGTCATGACTTGCTTCGTATTGTTTAAGAAAATTAGATTACAATATGCCCTCATTAGCAGCAAAAACCGTAAGACGATCAGGAATGGTAAAGTTAAGTATAAGTACCACCAATTGTTTCATTGCTCTGGGACAATGAGTAAGGAAATAGACTGCAAACAGCATTGTTTTAGCAGTCGTTTCATTCCCAGCAAAGAGAAGATTGATAATAAAGTCTGCTACAGCTTCATCGGGTAAGCTTTCTTCCTCCAATAATCTCCCAAGCACGCCATTACCAACTTCTGTTGCGCCTTGTTCCCTGTATTTTTGCATTATCCTATTTATCTTGGTTATGATTTTTCCCCTAGCCTGCGAAACCATTAATTACACATTGATTATCACATCTGTAAAATTTAGTTACTTACTAGTTTGCATGCATAAAGAATCAGAAGAAACAGAAAAAACAAAAAAAAGAGCTTCAATTGAGGGATTCCTTCATATATAAGCTTATTTGAGGAAGACCCTTGTAGGTGACAGGTGATACATAATTCCAGTGGAAAGTTAAATATATCTACGCTACGCACCTTCATCGCAGTATGATAAGCAAAACCTCGAAAGTTGATTGGAACAGAGAGACAACCATCAACGAAGTCGGAGAACAATTGAGTCATCTCATCAATCTCTGACTCGCTCGATACTCCCAAAAGTTGATTAACCATTAGATTTATAGACACCTGCAGCATGGTATATTATTTAGGTACGCGATGGAGGAGAATCCTGAAAATCAATATCAGGGGTTGGAACTTGTTACCTTTCTACAAACATCCTGGAGAAGTATTACTTGATTGCTTGGAAAATTGCTCAAAGTTTGAGTCATAACCATTTGAACATTTTCCAAGAAATTAAACTTGAGTTTCTCTAGACGCATCATGTTGGAGGCGATTCGATGGAGTTTCCTTTGTTGCTCTCCATGCACCGTTATCACACCATTTTTCCCTACCAAATCTTTGAAAGATTTTGGATAACTAGACTGGAACAGTTTCCCTTCATTTTGCATTACAAACCGGTTAAAGGTTGGGTCTGCTGATACCACAGACTGTTTTCCAAACAGACTGCATGAGAATATCTTGCCAAACCTGTTCAAAATTAAACACAAATCTTGCATTAATTATATATAGCCAAACGTTCCAAATTGCAGACTGCAGTAGTAGTGCATACCTTTTGACCTGTTGTTCAACAAAGTGAGGGGGATGGGAACTTGCGACCGCATTGTACCAACTGAAGCTGTCCCCAACTATTGGCCAGCCTCTTCTCCCTGGTGGCAATTTGTATGTGCTTCTCCTGATTACCACCTTGTTTCTTCTCCTAATTAATTTCGCAAGAAAAAAAATGAACAATAGTGTCGTCGAGATCAGAAGCAGGCTGCTCGCCGTGAAAAAGTCTCCCACCATTTCCTATCAGAGCTAGGGAAATTAATAGATTCGGAGGAAGGAGGAAGGAGAGATCAGCTCAAACCTCTCTGCCAGCCAGAAATATTTATCGTTGACGGTAATTAACTTGAACATATATATTATATAAGAAGGGAATTCAACCACTAGTCTAGTACAAGTTACAAGTTACAAGTTACAAGACAAGACAAACATGATTATATTTATTATTAAAATAAAACAAGAGTAATAATTAATCAATTAGTTGCTGAGCAGGCATCGTTGACGGAACCATGTCGAGTTACAGAGAGAAATTAGGTTGCCATCATCCCTTAAATGTATTCATAGTCTAGGAGAGGAGGAGAGGAGGCACCCCCACCCCCACCCCCACCACCCAATCATGATTCATCATCAGTTTTCTACTGATTATCAATTATTATTATATCTTGCTAGCTCGACTCTAACTGTTTATTCTTTTCTCATAAACTTGGGAGCCACATGGGTAGAATTCTGGAATGTCCCCTTTTTTGGGGTGCATTATAAGTTTCAATATATATATTAGCTTGTTCAACTGCAAAAGCATGAATCCAGGTGAGGTGCGTCGTACGTCTTCAAGTTTAAGAGATCCTAATTAACGCAATTAAGTTTGACCACTTGCTCTGTTTATGTGTGTATATATTTTATTCGTATGAACAATCAATATTTATATAGCCACCTTTAAGTCTTTGACACATTTCCAAGCGCATAATCATTCGCCCCAATTTGTAAGCTCGAGACTCACTTTCTTTGGCTTGGCAGCTCTACTTGATACAAATTATATCAGCCTTGAGCAACGGAACCTTTTATTTGGCTTAAATATTGCCGCTTTAAGTTTTAGGTTAGGTAGGACACACTTGTCAATTCATCCAAGAATCAAGGTCCTAAATTTGTGCCATAATTTATCAAGAGGGTGTGGAAATGGTCCTTAGATCGCAATTATATATGCCAGCAAAAACCAGCCAAGCATACTTCTTTCGAGTAGCACGCCCCATTCCCAAGCTCTCGGCTTACCACTAACTGTCAAGGTTCTATTTTAATACTTCTATGTCAAATGCAATAATGAGAGATCATTCAACCCCCCGCCCAAATCCCTCACATTGTAGCATCTCCCGTCCTCTTTATTCTCCCTAAGAATTTTATAGTGAGGGCATTATATATGGCCTTTAGGTGAGACTCTTTGATCAAATTGGTTAACATGATCCAACAATTGAGAAATAAAACCTCACCTAAATGCCATATATAAAGACTTAACTATAGAAAGATTCTTGTTAACCGCAAAAAACAGACCCATATATGGAGGTAGTTCGAAAGAAAGCCAAGGACTTGGCTATCCACATTGGGGAGCTTCTAGAATGCAGAGGTTATTATGAGGAGGTTATGTGCGGAATGATAACAACCGTCAATTTCAAATGAACGGTTTAGATTTAAGTAGGAAGTTTTGTTACAACCGGGTTAAAATTACCCATCACAAAATGAGCAACCCGGAACTTCTCTCTCATATCTCCTCTTTTCTTTGAAACAGAGGTCCAAAGTCCTATGTCTGAAACTTCCTCTGGAAGACAAACAAGAGCTGCCCCTTTCGAACTTCCAGAAGCCGAATTTGCTACTCCGAAAAGAAAAAAACAAAGACACTCAACTGTGGAGAACGCTGCTGAAGGAGGAGGAACAAGGGTTGAAGCCCACAACTCAATTCTTTCACTGGTATGTGATTTTTCAGCCATATTACAAATCCTTTTATTCAAAAAATATTCTGTTTTGTTAGCCATAAGAGCTCTCTTATTTTGTCTTTGTGTCACAAAAATTATTTGCAAGATCGTCATAGTAGAGAGAAGAAGAAAAAGAGACAAATGATATGTTGAAAGAGCCTCCAGTAGTCTCTCACTCGCCTAACTTTGCGCTCCGTTTCTGAACAAGTAAAACCCAAGTTTTGAAGAACTTGCAGTACTCTTCTTCAACTCCAATTGTGGTGGTAAGTCAAACACTGCAAAACCACTTCTCTTTGTTTCTAAGTTTCACTCATTTTGCTTTTAATGTTTTCCAATTTCTTGTAATCATTATTTTTTTTTTTGTTATCTTTTGTATTTATATTTCATTTGAAAATTTGATTTTTACAGTTTTTATTTTATTTTCATACATAAATATTCTTTCTTTCTTTTAATAATAAATAATGAAAATAACAACACGTTAATCTAATGGTGATCTTTATGGGTATTGCATACATATAGTAAAAACAAGTTCTCTAAAAATATATTGGGTTTGTCCTACCTCAATTTATTTTATGAATTTCTAATAATTGATAATCTGCTACAGGTTGACACAAGTTTGCATCTTAATTTTCCATATGTGCTCTTATGGAAAAGTTTAATTGAATCAACATAGAGGAGACATTAAACGGAAGCAAGAAACAGAAGGATCAATTTTGCTCCATAACATAGGGGAGTTGCATTCAAATTCTTGGATTTGTTGCTGGTAAGTTTTTTTTTAAAAATCATTATAAATGTCTTTGTTTTCAACTAATGATGGTACAAGATTTAAATTGTTTTCATGATTATTTTGTTTTGTTTTAGCTATTTCTAAAATGTTTGATTCAAATGTTATCTAAGGTATCAATAATATGTGAGTAAAATGGTTGGGGACTCAGAGGAGAATGATGATTGTGTAATCGCTGATGAAATGATTTTCATTCCTGAAGTCAGAAATGAGGAAAGACCAAAAGTTGGGATGAAGTTTGATTCACTTGATTTAGTTTATGATTTCTACAATAGATATGCTTTATTGGCTGGCTTTAGTATTCGACGCCATTCCAGCGGAAGGGAAAAATACAGTAAAGAAATTCTAAGAAAAGAATTTGTATGTTGCAAACAAGGTGTGTTTAAAAAAGAAGAGCCTATGGCGGTAAAAAGACACCGAGGGATAAGTAGATGTGGTTGCAAGGCTAGAGTTGTTGTTGTGAAGGTTTCTGGGTGCAAGCAGTATGCTTTCTCTCTCGTTGTAGAGGGACACAATCATACGATGACGCCCCCAGAAAGAGTGCATTTTATGAGATCACACCGTCATATTTCAGAACCTGCAAAGCTACTGACAAAACAACTCGATTCAGCTAGTATACCTACTCATAAAAAGATGAGTATTTTGGAGGTGCAATCTGGAGGAATGGAGAAAATTGGTTTTACCAAAAAGGATATTTACAATTTTGAATATTATGAGAGTAGCCTGATGAAGAACCATGATGTTGAACTGGTGACTGAGTATTTTTTAGCTGAACAGAAAAACAATAGATCATTTTATTTCAAGATTGAGGGAGATTCTAATGACAGGCTTACTCGATGTTTTTGGGCAGATGCAACTTCTAGACGAGCATACGGGTTTTATGGAGATGTTGTCATGCTCGATACCACATTCAACACGAATCGATATGGCTTGCCATTTGCACCAATGTTGGGGGTTAATAACCATGATCAGACAATTGTTTTCGCATGTGCATTTTTAAGTAAGGAAACGACTGAGTCATTTATTTGGATGTTTGAGGAGTTTAAGAAAGCTATGCCAGGTGGTGAGCCAAAAATGATCATTACAGATCAAGATGCAGCTATGGCTAGAGCGATTTTTGAAGTATTCCCCACTACATTTCATCGACTTTGCATATGGCACATCACAACCAAGTTCTCTGATAAACTACCACGGACTGTTTATGAGGAATATTGGAAAGATTTTAAGGAAACCATCTGGGAGATTGACAATATAGATGAATTTGAAGAAAAATGGCATGCAATTGTTACAAAATCTGGTTTAACTAACCATCCATGGCTGAGTTCAGTTTTTGATTTGCGAAAATCATGGGTTCCAGCCTATGTAAAACATATTTTTGCTGCTGGAATGTCAAGCAGTCAAAGAGCAGAAGGCTCTCATGCATTTTTCAAGCAATATATATCAAGGAGAAATTCATTAATGGATTTCATAACACGATTTCAAAGGGCACTTTCCCATCAACGTCAAAATGAGTTACTTGCTGATCACATTGATGCATTTGAAAAGCCTCAATGTGCTTTATTGATGACAATGGATAAACAAATGGCTGAAATATACACAAAGGCAATGTTTCAAAGGTTTGAACATGAGCTAATGCAAAGTTTACCGTGTTTTATGGAATTGAAAATGGATGACGCTTCCAAAGCTGTCTATAAAGTGAGTGAAAGGAAAAGGTGGAAAACAAGAGTGAAAGAAGTTGTATATGATAAATATTCCGATCAATGGTCATGTAGTTGTAAAGGATTTGAATTTATTGGAATTCTTTGTTGCCATGCGTTGGCATTGTTAAAAAGGGAGCAAATTGAATATCTGCCCAATAAATACATTTTGAATAGATGGAAGAAAACTGCAAAATCTGGACTTGTGTCAGATTCAAATGGCAATGAAATTAAAGATTGTGAGAACAATTCTCTCCTAATAAAACGAAGTAGAATGTCCAGACTTGCTTCAGATGTAATTGAGCATGCCTTAATGTCCGAAGAAGGTTATGAGCTATTGTCGAATAATCTAAACGATACGCGGGTGACATTGAAGTTATTGAATGATGGGGTTGGTCCTAGTGAAGTTGGAGGGTCCAGCTCCCAAACACAATATTTGAAGGACCCTAAAAGAGTAACGCACAAAGGAAGCTCGAAACGAGTAAAGGGAGCAAAGGAAACGAGAATGGAGCGAGGGATCCGACATTGTCAGCAGTGTGGACAAACTAGTCATGATATAAGACGATGTCCAAGAATGGCGAACACACCGTAAGATTGTACAAATATTTATAAATAATAGCTAAAATTCCAAGTGGTTTAGTTTATTGTAATATTATGCTTGGTGTTTATGCAGGACATCCCCATCAAACAATGAAGAATCAACTCCGATCAATCTTAGTGACCCGTTATTCTATGAATTTGATAGCATGCACGGACCTACCAAGTGATTTATGTTTTTACTATATGAAGCTCATTTGCCGTCAAGATTGGTGAGCTTCAATATGAAGAAATCTTATTATTTTGTGTTGTTTCATTTTGTATCAACTTTTGTGTTTTTTTCCTTGATTGGTTTCTGTTTTCTTTGAAGTTTTTTTGTTTCTCGATTGGTGGTGTTAATTTTTTGGAGCCTTTCTTTCTTGCTTTCTTTTGCCTTTGTATTTTTCTGATGTTAGTCGTTTTAGGATTTTTTTTTCTTTCTTTTAAATAATCTCCCTCTTGAAATATTTGACAATTCTTTTTTATGGCAGTTGGACCTAGATTTTTGGCTTATGGAAGATTGTTGTCGTTGAGAACCTTCATCAATTTGGCTTTTTTTATGACAGTTGGACCTATCAACTCTTAATTTTGACAATGCGCATGAAAGGTTGTCACATCCTTTTTTGAGAAAAGACATTATATACATTCGATGTATATTGCGTGTATATTGTTCGTCTATTGCTTGTTATTGCAAGCTTATTAATTGCGTATTGATTGTTCATTGTCTTTGTATAGCCATTTATTGCCTTTTATGATAATACGGGGACAGTACAAGGCAATTGGGGGCAATACTGTGGCAATATAAAGGCAATTACGGGCAATGCAGTGGCAAAATGAAGGCAATTGGAGGCTATATCGTGCCAATATTAGGGCAATATAAGGTTGTACATTGGCAATACAAAAACTCCAATAGTCCACGATTTTGGTGCACGATTTTGTAAACATTGCTATCTGAAGGATACATGAAATTTTGTGATAAGGTTATGGGATTATTTTGTACTAGTTATATGTTGTTGTTTGTATTTGTTCTTCTGCTACTTTTGCTATCTTTCTTTATAATATATGTTTGTGGAATCCTCAAAGTAAACATATACTGAGGAAAAAAAAAATAAGAGTGAAGATATAATCACTCATATAGACAAGGAGAAATATTATGTGATTGGACAATGCTTCTGAATGATGTGTGAGGTTTTTCAGAAAAAAATACGCCATTATTTTATGTGATTGGACTGATAGAGATACTTTACTGATTCCCCATGCGGTGTCATATTGACAACTTATTGAACACCTTTGACGTGTTCAAAGATTTAGATGCACGCACCCATGATGACTTCAAACATTGTTCAATTATTATATATGTAGATTATTATAACAAAACATATACTTTTATAGCCTTATATATGAAAGGAAACTAATACTTGTATTATTAAAAATTAGATAATGAACATTAAGGAAATATACTTGTAATGTTGGTTATTGCAAAATATATTTTTACGATTGAAAGGAAAGAGAGTTATCAAAAAATTCCGAACATTCACGGGAGATGCTTGTTGATTTAGATTATTGAAGTGGAAGTTAATAAAGATATATAACTAGGGTTGAGAGGAAAGTGAGTTATCAAAATGCATTTGGATTTTTCATTATGAAATGGATTATTTATAGCTTCCCCAAGTTTTATAATGTCACAAGGAGTTCCTAAGAATTTTCGGTGTATTTTTTGGATTTTTAATTGATTTATTATGAATTTTAGAAGTGAAATCAAGAAAAATATTATTAAATATTATAGGCAACATGTTGTTAAGTTATAGAACATCAACTAATATTTTATATTGTTTAGAAACAAATTTGAGTTTTCGTTATCATTTTATATTTTTATAATTAAAATTTTATACTTTAAGATTTGAGGGTGTATAGAATGTCAGAAGGGGTTCCTAGAAATTTTATCTGCAATTTTTGGATTTTTAATTCATGTATTATGAATTTTAGAAGTTGAATTCATGAAAAATAATATGAAATAGTGTAGGGTGGTAGCAGCTGAAGATGGCGCCATTATCCAATAGGTGGCGTCCCATGATTGCTCCACATGTTGTTTTGATTATTTTTTTTTTCAAGTTTATATTTAAAATTTAGTTCAAAATTTATCAAAAATACAACGAAAATTGCTACAAACTCCTTATGATATTATCTTCGACTCTGGAGATTGAAAATAAAGATTCCGCATATTTGAGTTCATGGTAATCATTGGATCAAAGAACACGAATATTAGGTTATAAAACATAAACTAGTGTTTTAGACTGCTTAGAATCAAAGTTGAGTTTTTATTATTAATTTACATTTGTATAACTCAAAATTGTACTTTTAGAGCTTGAATGTGTAGAGAATGTCACAAGAAGTTTCTAGGAATTTTCGATGTATTTTTTGGACTTTTAATTAATTTTTTATGAATTTTAGAAGTTAAATTCAAGATAAATATATTAAATCATACTGAGCGACATGTGGCCACAGCTGAAGGTGGTGCCGTCAGTGTTTCCCTCAACAAGTGGCGACCCACGATTGGTCTATACCCTTTAATATTATTTTTCTTAGTATTTTAAAATGCATAATAAATATATTAAAAATCATAAAAATACATCGAAAATTGCTACAAACTCCTCACGACATCATTCTCGATTATGGAGGTCCAAAATCATGATTTAACATATTGGAGTTTACAATAATCGTTTGATCAAATAACTTGAGTGTTATGTTATGAAACATTAACTAGTGTTTTAAATTGTTTAGAAACAAAGTTGAGTTTTTGTTATCAGTTTATATTTTTATAAGTGGAAGTTATATTTTTAGAGTTTGAGGGCATAGAGAATGCCACAAGGAGTCCATAGGACTTTCTGGTGTATTTTTTAGATTTTTAATTAATTTATTATGAATTTAGAAGTTAAATCCCAAAAAAATAATATTAAATTATAGGGAATCACACATGGCAATCCCAAAAAGGAGGGCTGTTATTATTTTCCGACAGATGGCGTCTTACGATTGCGCCACATTTCATTATTATTATATTGTTATTTACCCTAAATTATTATTATATTACATTTAACCCTAAATTATTTATAACAAATATAAAAAATATATAAAACGAAATATCTAAATTATAAATTAAATAATAATAGTAATAATAGTCTTCTTATTCGAAGCGCCTCGTAATCTTCAACCAATTCTGTGCTTCAATATAATTACCAGGAGTAAGCGCTATAGCTTGTTTCCAATACTCGGCGGCTTGATCGAACCAAGCCTCCAATATCGTCCTCATCGCCCAGCGGAAAACCAAAACCTGTTCCCCTCAAGTCTGTGTTAATCATCGGCTGGATCCGATATGTGGAGGGATGAAGGTGGAGAACCAAAACCTTCCTTTTTTCCATAAACTATTATTATCTACCTTAAATTATTACTATATTAATTTTTACCCTATATTGTTATTATATTTTCTTTTACCCTAAATTATTATTATATTTCCTTTTCCCCTATATTATTATTAAATTCTCACCTCTGTACCAAAATTTTATTTTATTCTTATATTGCTTTTTATCCTAAATGACTATTATTTTGCAATATCACGTGGATTTAAATGAAAAAATATATTTTAAACATAATTTAAATTTTAAAACAATTGTATTAAAAGCTAAAAGATTATTTTTAAAATTTTAAAATTTATAAATATAAAAATAAAAAATAAAAAAAAACCTACAACTCTCTCTCTCTCTCTTTCTCTCCCCCTCACCCTTCGCCCACCCAACCCCCTTTACGCTATCTCTCCCTCCCTTTTCCAAGCTCCAGCACCAACCACCCCGAAGAAAAAAAAAACAGTACCCTGACCCCATCCCTTTTAATTTCTTCTTTTAAATAACAACCCCACCCCCTCCCAACCCCCTACCCCCTAGACAGCCATACTCTTATCAGTACACCCACCCCAAATTGAATCACATTATGCTTTTGCTCTTACTTCTTATGCATTCAAAAATCCTCCAAATCAACTTGTATTGGCTCAATTTGCATCTCTTCAAATATTATCTTGTCCCATCAAAAGAAAAAAAAAATACAAATATGGCTAAAACCCAAACCCAGAAAGAATGCTTTTTCAAATTTCATTTAAAAAGAAGAATTATGAGAGAACAATCAAAATAGAAAAGGTGGGCATGATTATTAATCTAAAATCTATGGGAAGTTCATGATGAAAATGGTACATGAACATTTCTTTGTAAAATTTGGTGGAAAATCAGAATCTGTAAAAAAAAAATATATATATTAGAAAAAAAGGGAGGAAATTCATTCATCCCAGCCCAGCTCTCTCTCCCTTCTTCCAGCCCTATCACCAGCCAACTGAGAGAAAAAAAACCAGCGAAGCCACCCCATCCCCAACCCAACCTCTCTCTCTCTCTCTCTCTCTCTCTCTGTCTGTCTCTCTCTCTCTCTCTCTCTATATATATATATACACACACACCACAGAATGTTCTCAAGAACTCAGCTATATTATATATTTGTGGAATCCCTCAAAGTAAACATATACTGAGAAAAAAAAAATAGAGTGAAGATATAGTCACTCATATAGATGAGGAGAAATATTCAGTAATATTTTAAAAATGGTTCTGACTGATGTGTGAGGTTTTTCAGAAAAAGTGTGCCATCATTTTATGTGATTGGACATAACAGAGATACTTGACTGATTCACCATACGGCATCGTATTGACAACTTATTGAACACCTTTGACGTGTTCAAAGATCTAGACGCAAGCACTCATGATGACTTCAAACCATTGTCTAATTATTATAACAAAACAGATACTTTTACAGCCTTATATATGAAAGGAAACTAATATTTGTATTATTAAAAATTAGATAATGAACATTAAGGAAATATACTTGTAATGTTGGTTATTGCAAAATATATTTTTTCGGTTGAAAGGAAAGTGAGTTATCAAAAAATTCCAAACATTCACGGGAGATGCTTGTTGATGTAGGTTATTGAAGTTGAAGTTAACAAGGATATATAGCTAGGTTGAGAGGAAAGTGAGTTATCAAAAGGCATTTGGATTTTTTTATTATGAAATGGATGATTTATAGCTTCCCCAAGTTTTATAATGTCACAAGGAGGCTGGAGCAATTTTCGGGGCATTTTTTGGATCATCCTACTATTTATTACCATTTTTTCAAGAACTTTTGCACTAAAAAAAGTCAAAATAAATGCAATAGGACACATGGCGAGACCTAAGTGCTCACCTTTCAACAGTTGCACACATGTACATCAGTCAACCTGGCCACATCATTGCTTTTTACCACAAATTATTATTTTATTAATTTTTTCTTATAAAATTCATAACTAAAGACACAAAAATTGAAAAAATATTCTGAAAATTGCTACGAGCTCATTGAGACTTCATCTTCCTTACTGAATTCCTTGGATCATGGTTAGGCATTTTAAAAAATAATTCCGAACATTCATGGGAGATATTTGTTGATGTAGGTTATTGAAGTTGAAGTTAATAAGCATATATAGCTAGGATTGAGAGGGAAGTGAGTTATCAAAAGGCGTTTGTATTTTTTCATTATGAAATGGATGATTTATAGATTCCTTAAGTTTTATAACGTCACAAGTAGGCTGGAGCAATTTTTGGGACATTTTTCCGATTTTCCTACTATTTATTACCATTTTTTCAATAATTTTGCACTAAAAAAAGTCAAAATAAAAGCAAAAGGACACATGGCGCGACCTGAGTACATCACCTTTCAGCAGTTGCACACATGTACGTCAGTCAACATGGCCACATCCTTACTTTTTACCCTAAATTATTATTTTATTACTTTTTTCTTATAAAATTCATAACTAAATACACAAAAATAGAAAAAATGTTCCGAAAATTGCTACAAACTCATTGAGACTTCATCTTCCTTACTGAGCTCCCTGGATAATGGTTAGGCATTTTAAAAAATGATTTCAAACATTCATGGGAGATGTTTGTTGATGTAGGTTATTGAAGTTGAAATTAATAAGGATATATAGCTAGGGTTGAGAGGAAAGTGAGTTATCAAAATACGTTTGTATTTTTTAATTATGAAATGGATGATTTATAGCTTCCCCAAGTTATATAACGTCACAAGGAGGCCGGAGCAATTTTCGGGGCATTTTTTCGATTTTCCTATTATTTATTACCATTTTTTCAAGAATTTTACACTAAAAAAGTCAAAATAAATGCAATAGACACATGGCGCGACCTGAGAGCATCACCTTTCAGCAATTGCACACATGTACGTCAGTCAACATGGCCACATCCTTACTTTTTACCATAAATTTTTATTTTTTTATTTTTTTTTATAAAATTCATAACTAAATACACAAAAATTTAAAGAATGTTCCGAAAATTGCTACGAACTCATTAAGACTTCGTCTTCCTTACTGAATTCCCCGGATCATGGTTACATTATATTATTATTATATTATTATTTATCCTAAATTATTATTATATTACTTTTTAACCTTTATATTTATTAATGTTTTTTACCCTAAATTATTTTTTTATTGTTATTTTGCCGTGTGAAGGGACCGTTTCATGTGCTAATGAGTTTCTCTCTTTTCTTTTATTTCTAAGATTTCATTATTGACGGGTTTTTCTTGGATAGCTTGGAGGAATGTTGGCTATGGTTCTCAGCTGATGGGAGGGGGAGGAAGGAGAACATGACGAATTTTATAGGGGCGGGAATAACTTTTCTTCCTTTCAATTTTCTAAATAGTTTTTGTTTTTAAATCTTCATTCTGACTCATCTTGGAATGTGTTCACTTGGGAAATACACCCTTGATTGCAGGATCTGGGTTTTTTTAAAACGGGTAAGAGCAATGCTGTTCACTTGCCAAAGTAATTGCTATACACGCGTATACGTTCCCAAATGTATTCTCCTTTAAAAAAAAATAAAAAAATTATTGTATCTCTTTCTTCTTGCCTCCATCTCTCTCTCTCTCTCTCTCTCTCTCTCTCTCTCTCTTGATGAGCTAAGGGGGCCAAGCCCCAGAAACAACACTCAAACAAGATTAATACAGACTACACGGGTTCTGTGAACACTAGCAATATCATCTGCGAGAGTCGAGCCCACCCACTCAGGGACATTATCAAAGAGATGAACTCCCAGATTACCGTTTAATTCTCCCACTCCCTCTCGAATAACTCTCTCTCTCTCTCTCTCTCTCTCTCTCCGTCTTTTCTTCTCTCCGTCAGTCTTCATCAAACTCTGCATGTGTATAAATTTGGGTAAAGGCCAAATACTGGAGTTGTTCTCCCCTCAAAACAAAAAATCATTTATTTTTAGGGAGTTTCACTAAAACACCCAAAATGGGAGTTGAAATTATAAAAAAAACCCAAGCACTATTTAAACATATAAACACACCCAAAACCCATTATTACACACACTCAAAACTCATTTATAAACACACCCAAAAAGTTGACTTTGGGGTTGATTTTGGGTGTGTTTATTTGTTTAAATAGTGCTTGGGTTTTTTTATAAATACATGTTTAGGATTGGGTTTATTTATAAATTTGTATTATTTTTACTTATTAAGCTGGAATCTGAAACTGTGGGAATCAGAAACACAAAAACTCAATTCCTAGTAGATCTAAATCAGCAGCATCATAGAGAAAAGGAGAGAAATGCAGACTTTTTTTGTGTGGAGAAACAAATGGAAAAACAAGAGAAATAGGAAGAAGGAGAGGGAAAAGGAAGAAAATAACTGGCGGAGGAAATAAAATAACTAGCCTAGATTGATTGTGTTTAGTTGTTGTTCGTGTGCTTAGCCCTGTTTGTTAAGAGCGGTTCCACAGTGCACCCTGTGGGGAAAAAATTTCGTTCAATGAGAAGCCTGTGCCCGGGGTGTGGGACCCACCTAACCCGGGCCGCCCAAGGCAACTTCCGCCTGTGTCCAAAACGCGGTGGGGTGACATCATGACGACGTCGGTGGCGTCGTCACGCGGTTCAAATTTTTACCGTTGGCGCGTGCAATGCACGCGCCAATGGTAAAAATTTGAACCGACGTCACGACGCCAACGGTGGAAGACACGTGGCACGCCCTCCGATTTGATTCCAAATGTTCATCCAACGGCAAAAATCCTAAAAAATTCTGATTTTTTTTCCTATAAATACCTATAAATACCCTTCACTTTCAACACCAATTCTCATACATTTTATTCTACTTCTACAATTACTCAACATTTTTTTCACTCTTCACTCAACATTTTCTTCACTCTTCACTCAACATTTTCATCTCTTTCACCTTGTAATTTTATTTTTATTTTTATGGCTTCTTCTATTGAAACCGGAGGGGCGTGGAGCACCATGGAAGATGTTTCTTTATGTGAGGTTTGGCTCCGAGTTTGTCATTGTCCCTTGACAGGCAATGAGATGAAATTTTTCCATATGTGGAAAAAATTCATGCCGAATTTTATGAAAAATTCGGACTCGCCTCTTACGGAAATGGCATTGTCGAGTAGGTGGAAACTTCTCAACAAAGAGATGGCAAAATTGAGAGATGTCTTGGCAAAAGCGATAAACTTGTATAGAAGTTGGGAAAATCGTACTATCTGAAATTTGATTTTTGAAATTCATCCGAAATTTGAATTTTGAAATTCATTCGAAATTTGAACCCAAAAATTTATCTGAAATTTGAATTTTGAAATTCATCCGAAATTTGAACAAAAAAATCTTATCCCGAAATTTTATCCGATTATGAATAGTCTTGACACGTAGGAACCCGTAAATCTTATCCGAAAATATTATCCAAATTAATTATTGAGGTAAATAAAATTGTGAATAAAACAAAAAATGAATAGAATCGCCTTAGCAATGGGTGAAACACAAAATTGATTTTGAGGCAACCACTATTCACGTGAATAGTGCTGCTCCCCTTTGGCAATAAATGGAGTTGCTCTAAGAAGGAGAAGAAGCAGGAGAAGGGAGGCAACAGAGAGAAGAATAATAAAAGAAAGAGGGCGACAACCGAGAGAAAAGAGAAAAACTAATTAAAAAAAGAAAGGGAGAGAGATAGAGACAAGAAGGTAGAGAAACAATAATACTTCGATTGTGAACAGCATTGTTCAACGGGTAATGTCAACCCGGTTTAGCATAAAGAGGATACTAATGTTAGCCATTTGATCAATCTAATGGCCCAGTCAGTAGTCTCCGCAAATAACCTCCGCACAGCATCTCCGCATTATAGTCTCTCCAATCCACATTGAAAAGTTGGATTAATCTGGGTAGCTTTTGGAGTCTTAGTGTGGGTCAAAGCTCACTGGACTGTACTAAAGCCCGCCCAAGGACCACGGGCCGAAGACTTGTAACTAGTAACCGTAGAGAAACAAAATTTGTAAAAATATATATTTAATAGATCTACTAGACGGGGAAGCAGCAGAACAGAAGAAGCATTTCAAGGTTCAACATAAGGGAAGAGAAGAGAAGGCGGCAGAGGAAGCTCAACATGTCAGTCTTTGTTGTGAATTTTCCTTGCTGTGCACTGGTGAGTGAATCCCACCCGAGGCTTAACTTGTCCTTTTCCTATTCTTCATCTATCTATTGATCTGGTGTTCCAGCCAGTATTTATTTATGATTTATGAAAAATTCAAATTTGGGTAACAGTGGAAATCAATGAAGCTTGGGTTTATAAAACCATCGACATTACCAAAGCAGTTGAGTCCCACCAGCAGCACAAAAGTGCGTTTGGGGAACAATGATGGGGTTAAGGCGTTTTTCTTCAATCCCACTGAGGAACCCATTCTCAGAGAAGCGCTTAAGGTACTACTTGTTACTGCTACTAGCGCTTAAGTCAATTCATATATAAATAAATCCCGATTAGTTTACTCAATTCTGAGTTCCCAAATTCCGTGTAAGGTAGGGATTTTATCTTGATATTGGTTTGCTTGTTTGTTCTCCCGATTCAGTGTATGATTTTGTAAGAGGTTTATTCTGGATGGTTTAGGGTTTTTGGGGGATTAGACTGTTACCAACTGATTTTTGCATCTTGATAACACAGCATCTCATGCGGATGCAAAATATGGATTCGAAATGTCACTCTTGGTCTTGGAGCATAACACAACACAATCATTTGCTTTGGTATATTCATTAGTTACTTCCTCTTGTTTTTCTTTTAAAATCTTAGTCCAAAAAACGTCTGCCTGATGTAGACACCACTGAGTTATATCTGTCTTGTCCATGTTTGGATGGTATCATCAGTAGTTCTCTTCTAAATCCATGTAGCGTGTACTACCTCAATGCTTGCTTTGTTAAAAGTAACTCTCTTTGATCATTTTCTTATGACATGAGCTGTAAAATGAAGATGCATTCCATACTATATATTATTCATTTGTTCTCCCAGCTCTCCCATCTACTGTGTTTTAGATGATAAGTGCCACTGCCACTAGATAAAAAGAATTTTCGATGAGAATGCAACATAAATGGTATACTATTATTTCCATCATTTCTCTGTATATCTTGTCATTTAGGAGCCAGTTGCGTTCATGGGAGGGATGTTTGCTGGTCTCTTACGACTTGACTTGAATGAAGATCCACTCAAGGATTGGGTTTCAAGGACTGTGGAAGCCTCTGGGATCACCGAGGAAGAAATTGATGCTAGCGGGTTAGAACCAGAAGAAGAAGCCCCGCTACAGATTGAGATTGAATAACATCTATCTTTCTATGTGTATACTAGGCTCCTCTGGTTGGTTAAGCATGTAATCATGGCCCCATTGATATGATATATGCTGGAAACTTATGTCAAATACTTCTTTGACACAATGGCACACATATGCCTGCGGATTCATTGTAAGTATCATTCTTATGTATTTGTGTTTATAGTTTCACTTTGAACAAAAAGCCTCTATGATGACAGCTTTTGAAAGATATAACATAAAGGACTGTTTCTGTTTACCAAGCGGTTAATGGTTTACTTCAGACAAGTAATTTGCATGAGCATAACTGAATCTCTACTGGAGTCGGGTTTCAGATTTGGATCCTGTAATTCGATTTGTTAGTTAGATGGATTCCTCTTTGAGATATTTAGTGATATACCCATTCTTAGCAAAAATATTATAGATAAACCCTACAACATTGAATTTCTACAAACAAACCCAAAAAATGACAGCTGGCCTTATTGAATTTAATATTGATTATTAAATTACTTTGATGCCTTATTGAGTGTTTTGGGTATTTTTATGATATTTTGGGATTGGGCTTGTTTTAAGAAATTGATGGCAGTTTTGTAATTTATAAGAAGTTAAAAGCTTTTTTGTTATGTTGTAAATGAGCTTTGAATGTGTTTCTAAAGTCCATTTCATATGGGGTATTTTTATAATTTGGGCCTCTATATTGGGTATAATAGTGAATCTCCCTTGCGTTAAGAAAACGTAAGGGACACCATTTGGGTTTTATATTTATTTCTTATTTTGGTGGGATTTAAACCTCGTGCCTAACAATCTCAAGATTTGAATACCTCATCCTTGCAGGATAATGGAACTATATAAATTCATAGGATACATGTCCTATGTTGCTTGACTTCTCTTCTCCACATCATTTGAATATCATCAAATGGCTCAAAAGTTAAAACCACATGTAGGCTTAAAGTAGGAAATAATTATTCTCGAATTAGCTGGTGATTTCTTCCTCAAATCAAGTTCTTTCTTGTCATATTGTCATATGGGTTTTTCCCATTAACTTATCCTTTTTCATTTTGATGGTTAAGACAGAGATTCCATATCCCAATTAGCCATAAGCTCAAACAAAGCCCACAAACTCAACATAACCAAAACCATAAATCAACCCATAAGCTTAAACGAACCTTACCACCACTACCTGGAAAAGCACATTTACGGCCACTGACTAAAAGGGATGATGGGGAATTTCAATCTAACCATGGCTTAGAAGAAAGTACACCAAGGGGCTTTTTATTCAAAACACCTCAGTGGACTTATTTACTAACCTAAAAGGAAAAGACGAGAAGAAAAGAGGGGGAGGAGGGGCAGTGACGTTTTTTCCTCATCCCCCTCTATGGAGTTTTCCTTCAGAACTCAAAAAGAGAAAGGGGGGCTAAGGTTTCTTGGGAGTCATGAATCTTGTTGGTAGGTAATCTAGGTAAAATTAAAATGAAACATGTGGGCTAGTAGTTTTAGTGTGGTTTTTTTCCGCATTAGTTTTACTTTTAGCATGTTTGTTTGTTGCCCTATTGGAATTGGTATTTTAAATGTTTTGTTGATGTCCTTGATTATACCGTTGAAGTTTATCTAATGAAGTTTCTATTTGACCGAGAAAAAAACCGCATATCACATTTCTCTCTCATAAGCATATTGGAGAATCTCCCGCATATTGGGTTATAGAATAATTTACCCTCCGTTTGGATGAAGGAATTGAAAATTACATAGAATTTTAAATTTACAGAATTTATATTTCTATCATTTTAATTTCTGGCAATTGAAGATTTCAGTGTTTGGATTTATGTATGTCGAATTTTGTAAATGGCACAATGGAAATTGTGAAATGACACCTATTTTGGTGGAAATTAAACTCGAGAATTGATGCCCCAATTTTCACAATTTTTTTCCACAACATTTAATAAATTATGAGCTTAAGTTACCAAACAATGGAATTGTTAATTTTTCCTCTTAAATTCCCTACTTTTAACTAAATTCCCAGTTATTTTCCCTTATCCAAACAGAGGGGTGTTTTTAGGTCCAACAATCCTTAAATTTTGGCCTGATTCACATTTTGGCTTTTCAATTTGCAAAATAGTTGTGTTGATCCTTGAACTCCACTTTCATTAGCAATAGAAGTCCTTTCGTCTGTTCTGTCAGATTTTTTGTCAAAAATGAGTATGGGGAGCAATTGAGGGTTGAATAAGACTTTTAACATATTTGTGAAGATGAAGATATGCTACAGTTCAAAAAATGAAGAGGTTTCGAGTTGTTGAGGTCTTTTTGTTGAGAATTACAATGGGCTTGTTGGACTATTGTGAAGTAGATCGAGCTCTCTTGCGCCCCTATATGAGTTTGCGGTACCAGGCCCCAAAACACCCGGAAAGAGTTGAGACCTTAGGGAGTGCTTTAGTATTCTTCAATGGCTCTTCAGTACATTGAAAGTTTTGATGAGAAGGATACATCAACTACTGTGAAGCTATTGCTTGATGATAGAGGTGGAGCAAACGATGGAAGGGGTTTGCTTGAAACAGAGTGGAACAAGTGTTCCAATAGCTGCTACTTGTTTGATTGGGCTTCCGACAGCTTGATGAATGCTTAGGCGTGCCTTTGGATTTCTCACCAAAAAAGTAATGCCCATAATTTCAACTTGGCTTATGAAGATAAGTGTTTCAGATCTAGAATAGGGTTTTTGGTTTTTTGGGGGGAGGGGAGATATATATATATATATAATGAGAAAATGGAAGAACCAGAGCTTGAATCTTGTGCTTCCAGCAGTGGGAGAGTATGCTTACCCCTTTGCTTGAGTTCAAGAACTAGGCCCCAAGAGTACTTCGAAACGTGGAGCCTTAGGAAGCACTTTGGTCCCTCCCACCAACAAGATAGACAATTGTTACAAATCAATATTATGGCTTGGTATGATAAGCTTGTGGCATGGGAGCTGAGCCTTCATGAGTTTAGCATTAGAGAGAGAGAGAGAGAGAGAGCTTGGATTTCCTATGGAAACAAGCAATGGGAAGAGAGAAATTTAGGGGGATTTTGACTAAGGAAGAGAGGGAGAGATGGAAATAGAGAATGGGGTGTCTTGAGTAAATTTTCAGTTGCTTGACAAGAGCTTGGTCGCACTTCTGGATCGTGTATTTGTTGGGTAGAAGGTGCCTACTTTTATCGGCGCTGGAACAAGCCTTTTTCTTTCTTTCCCTTCACTTTCTTCCATTTCAACCTCATTTGGTGAAACTTCCTTAGCCTGTGCACCTAGGCACGAAGCCTTTTTGGGGTTCCAACATCTTCAAGCAGCTGGATTTCTTTATGTGGGTGGGGCACCAACCACTTTACTCTCTGGTTTTCCTATTTGAGCTTGCAGAAGAAAGGAACACGGGTAGGGGCGTTAGTCTAATGGGTATTCCTCATGCGCATATGATTTTCCTTTGGTTTTTGTAGTGGCTTACCATTTGACTTGGTTCTAAGGCCTTTAACAACACTAGATACGGTGCTAGATATTTTATAAGCCTTTGGGCTATGCTTTTTCTAAGGTATTAGGTTATTAGCATTCTATTTCCAATGGCCTATGAGTTCGTCAAGCTGCTAGAGTAGCTTATTTGCTTTGTTTTTTGACAAGGTGCTGGATGTCTCAATTGATGTAGGATTTTTCTAAGTGTTGCAGATCATTGGATATTCTCATAAGGCATTGGGTCACTTTTCTCTCTCTCATGCTTACTCATGTGTTTGGGCTCAAGAAATTGGCTTGAGTTTAGTGCTCCCAAGTAGCCCAAAACTTCCATTCCTTGAACCTTTATTGGGCCTCATGAATACTCGTAACTATTCATACCACAACTCGCTCAGCAAGCCTACGGCATTCGCGTGGTTTGGGCCCACTTAAGCTTGTAGCGTGGCTTGGTGCCAAAATAAAGGTTTTTTGCTTGGCATTGGACATTACTTGGCATGTTATAGCCGGGCTAAACGGTGCTTGACGGGTTAGTAAGCGCGAGTTCATAGAACCAATACATTTTACAGGCTCGTTACGACCTCTCTGCATGGCGGGTTGCGTGTTTTCTTGGCATGGGATGTGGAACATAACTTGCGTAAGCGCATACGACAAATTCTTACATACCCAAGTCAAGCTTCTTTCCTAGTTAAGTGTTGTATTGGGCAAGAAATATATTTGGGCCCAACCTTGGATTTTTTGGGCATCAACACGAGTATTGGGGCTTAGGCTTCGACTAATTCACTGAATTGAGTTCAACTTGACTGCAATCAACTTCATGCTTCCTTCTCTTCATTGCCAAAAATCCAAAAAATCTCGACATTTGCTAAGCTTAAACAATGCCCATTTTCACAATTTTCACACCCTCCAAATCCATTGCAGCTTTTGATTCTCTCCTAGCAAACATAAGAAGACACAACTCTTCCTATTTTCTCCTAAACCTACAACTTTCTCTATATGCCTTATTTCATTTGGTACATTTCTAGCTCATTTCTAAACACACAAAAATGTCTAGGTGGGAAAACACAATGAGAGAAGATAGATACAAGCATGAAAAGAAAAACTCATCTTACAAAATTTACATTTCAATTGACGAGGGTGAGCCCAAAAGAGAAGACAAATGAATGAAGAAGAACGTTAGCCAAAATAGGAAGGGGTTTTCAATTTGGGGTTGTTTTGGGGATGGTTTACAACATATTTGTGACAGAAGATGGATTTCAGAAAGTTGGACCCTAAAACTAACATAAAAAGACCCATTTACCCTTATATTTAATAGAAAACTTAACACAACAGACGACATGACTTTTATTACTAACGAAAGTAGAGTTTAAGGGCCACTGCAACTATTTTGGAAATTGAAAGACGAAGATGCGGATCGGACTAAAGTTTAGTAACTGTTTTACCTAAAAATCCAAGAATTTAATAACTAAATATAAGCATAGGTAGGAGAATTTATCAAAAATAGCCAAAACTTGACCCTTAATTTCAAAAATGTCAGTTTTTGTAAAAAATTTCAAATATAGCAGAAAACTCATATAAATAGACACAAACGCCCTCAAATTTAAAACCAACATAAACCTATAAAAAAAAAAACCTTATTAAATAAATATTTTCTTCAAACACTTTTCCAATCACCTCTCCATTTCTTTTTCATTTCTTTTTTCTTTCTTCTTCCGTTTGTCTCTAGCATCACTCCCTCTCTTTTCCTTTTCTTTTTTTCTTTCTTCTTCTCTCCATCTCTCTTTCCCTTTTCTTCTTCTTCCATATGCATATCTCTTCTTCTTCTTCTTCTTCTTCTCCCCCATTTGTCTCCAAATGAAATGTATGTATTTGGCAACAACAAAAAGTATTTAGAACCAAAAATTCAGAAAATGATTGAATCAGTGCACAAGTATAATTTCCTCCTCCCACTCCAAAAAAAAAAATTAAATAAATAAAAATTCACGTAACTTTAATTCTTCAAAAATTGTCACACATTTAGAGGTAGTTTGTATAACAAAAAATTCAATAAAACGATCCAGATTAAACAAAACAAAATAATAATAAAAAACTTAAATATTCATTCATTACAATTCATAAAGTTAAAAAGAAAAATATAACACCACATTGTCTATGAGGTAGGATGAAGTGCAATCGGATTTTTGCAAGTTTGTCGATAATGGCCAGTTGAACCACATCGTGAACACTTACGTGTTTATGGTTATTCTCCTCGTGATGGGATTCTCTTTTCCTTACGTCTGCCATGCCTTCTTCATGTAATTGGTGGTAGCACAATTCTATCTCATACATCATCAGACACCACCCAATCTGTTTGATCCCCAACTGGCCATATAGGTTATGCATACACAATTACCAATGAGTTTGTAGTATAATATTTTGAACACATTGGGTAGCACAAAATTTGTCGGTGCCTACATGCAGCACAAGCATGTGCACATGGTAGTTGGTCAAGATCAAATTCTCGACATGTGCAACACTTCCCCTCTAAATTTACAACTTCAACACAACCTCCATCGTATACATGAAATGAGTATGCCTCAATAGGAGAAACCTGTATATTCAAGAAAAATGAAATACGGTATAAATACTCCCCAACCATTTTATTGGAAATCTTTTCAACAAATTTGTTCCTTAAACAAAAGAACAAATGAATTCAATAATTTTTTTAATTGAATGATTTGCCCATTAATATTACTAACTTTTCTTAATTGAAGTTAGATCATAATTGAAAAGGCAACCACCCTTGCCAAAGATGTTAAATCATAATTGAAGTGGGAGGAAAGTCGGTTATTCCTATTATTGATCCATTAATTCTGTTAACCATAACTACGACTTACATTTTTATCTTGAAGGGCTTGCCAGATTATTCATCTCATATAACACAGATGAACTCACGGGAGACCAAAATTCGTTTACATGCAGATTCTTGAAGGGTAAAAGACAAATTTTCTATATAGCTATGTGAACAGGAACGTAATTGGTAAGTATCTGATTAAGCACAAATCCCTTTGATGTAGTGCCTCATCGCAATTGAATCATCATATTACCAAACTCAATAATTTTCCAAGCCTATATGCACTAACCTTTGATGTAGGCTCAAAGTGAATTGATGATATTAAATCATAGCACTTTGGATATGGCTCAAGAGTTAAGTCAGTAAAACCAGAATTGAAATTTTATAAATATAGATGAAGAATAAACGAAGAAACAAAGAAGAAATTGATGAAGAACCAAGGAAGCAAAACCATAATTGAAATTTTATAATATAGATGAAGAATAAATAAAGAAACGAAGAACCAAGGAAGAATTGCACTCACCGTTTGACTATGGCAGCAATACGTCTACAACAAACTCTACGTACAAAGATTCCCAATCTAATAGGGTTTTCTTTTTGGCTTAATTATGTACATGCCCCCTGTGCTTTCCAACTTATCTCAGATTACCACATGTGTTTGCAAACGGCTCAAAGTACCCCAACGCGTTTAAAAACCGTCTCACGCTACCCTTTCACGCTTTTTGAAGTTCCGATTCTAACGTTATTGTTCATCCCTCCCAAAATTCCGAACAACAACTCATCCCCTTTGTTACTGTTCATCCGACCAGTTTTTGGGCGCCATCTCCTCTTCCAGCCACCCCAAGCCACGACATGGGTATCAAAAGAACCAGACGTTGTCCTCTACCACCCTCACATCTCATCCGCTACCAACCGCCGTCTGGATCGCCGACAAAAGCAAGAAATTTACCGATTTTTACCCAAAATCTTCATCGCTCGTTTGGACGATTCCGGCAAGACATTTGCTTCGATCCAACTATGGTTTTTCAACCTCTCGATGTTCTTGCGCTAGTTGTGTTGGTAATGAGAAATTTGAGTTTTGAAGGGTAAATAAGCGATGAACAGAATAAATGGGATGGGCTTTGTTTTGGAATTTTGTGGGGATGACAAGAACTTTCAGAATGAACTTCAAAAAACTGAAAGGGTAATATGAGACGGTTTTTTAAATTTTGAGGGTACTTTGAGCAGTTTACAAATGCGGTGGTAATCTGAGATAAGTTGGAAAGCACATGGGGTATGTACATAATTAAGCCTTTCTTTTTTAGGTTTATGTGGGTTTAAATTTTGAGAGTATTTGTGTCTATTTAGGTGAATTTTCTGCTAAATTTGAAATTTTTTACAAAAACTGACATTTTTTAAATTAGGAGTCAAGTTTTGGCTATTTTTGATAAATTCTCAGCGTATATAATAATCCGGTTTGTTATAATCCTAACCGTTGGTTGTAAGGAACGGCCAAGATTAGCTTATGACTAACAAAGTTAATGGTAGAATTCCTCCGTAGGGGCTGGCTGGGGGCTGTAAAAATTGCTTCTCCTAAAATCCCATTATTAATTCCCAATTCCATTTCCACCACGAAGGCCTCTAGTCCCGTAGTCATGGCCACAGAAGAAATAGTTTTGGAAGAAGAAGAAGAAGGAGAGAAGGAAAGAATGGTTACGTTGGGATCCTACAAAGGGATGGTTAGGCTGCTGAGGGTGAAAGCAGAACAAGAGGAGGAGGAAGAAGAAGAAGAAGAAGAATTGGACTCATTTGCTGCTACCGCAGCTTCAGAGGAGATAATGCTGCTGTGGGGAATGCAACAGCCAACTCTCTCCAAACCAAACGCATTCGTTTCTCAGTCTTCTCTTCAACTGAAACTCGATGTCTGTGGTCACTCACTCTCCATTTTCCAGTCCCCTTCTTCTTTGGTATCTATTATTTATTTTTTTTGCTTGTCTTTCTACAATAATTTTAATTTACCATTCAACTATTTCAATGCTTGTTGCTTTATGTCATTTGCATGCTTCTTGTCTAGTTAATGAAAAACTTGGTTTTCAGTGTGACCTAGACTTCTTGAAAGCTAAAAAAATAGCAAAATAGCATTCTAGATACGTAGATAGAAAGAAGTATAAGAAGAAATCTTCCTAATAGAAATCCGGACGCTTTATTACTTAATGTTGTAGCTAGTTTCTGGAAACAAATATTTGTTTTCCCCAGTCATTATGGAGATTATGGCTGGGAGAAAATGTATGATTGCTGACTTCTGGGCCACAGAGGTAACTATGACTGGGAGAAATGTATACTTCCATGCCAAAATACCAATATAGAGCTTTTATGAAATTACTTTTCATTACTTGAGAGTCCCTGTACCTTGCCTTTGATTAATAAAGATAAAAAGTCAAACCAAGTTTCCATATTTAAATACTAGAATATAAAACCTAGTATGGAAATTTAATAGATTTTGAAGTTCTTGGGGTGCACAAGGTAAGCCTATATAAACCGCTGACAATTTCATGACTTGGAGACAGCTTTCATTACGTGCTGTAAAACGCGTACCCCCATTGTGCCACATTTTGCGGTAGGTATGCATTCCGTTGTGCTCCCAATCCTGTGACTTATACAATTGAATGTTAGTTCAACAGTAATATTGTTCCGAGCTTGAGATGAAATTCAATACCTAGCTGAGAAATGAGAAGCAATTAAAGAAGAAATACATTGATGAGGCTACAGGTGTGATGTTGTGGCAGGTTGGATTCTTTTCCCCTTGACAGTTAAACACAGGTAGTACTTGGTGGCACCATCCTTCTATGTCAACGGGAAGAGCACATCATAAAGCTTCTCGATTAAGTGGAAGCATGTGCAATAAAACTAGATGACATTAGACCCATTGTAGTGTCTAGAGTGCTCATCCGCATGTATCTGAAAATAAAGAGTGAAGTTTTGGTAGCGTTACATAATAGTCAGGAGCATGAAGCATTGCTTGACCATGATAGGGAAGGTAGTATGCCCATTGGCTATGACATCTACAGGATCAAAGGCTGCTGACATAATCTTTTATAATGAGTTATATGGACTGAATGTGTGAATATTGTAATGCAGAAGTGTTGGACTATCTATAGTACCATGTTATGATGGGGCACAACCTTTTTCGAAACTTAGCTGCAGGTTATCATAAAACTAAAGAAAGGAATAAAGAGCCTGGCTTACTGTTACTGTTATCAAGTAAGATGGGCAACTGGAAAGTGTCTTGCAGTTTACATATTAGAATGCAGCAGAAAAACAATGCCAGTGAGGGTCATTGTTAAAAAATATATATATTTATAAAAAAAAAAACCCTAAATAAATGAAGATGTGCTTTAATTTTGTTGTGGCATACAGATGCAATATAAAGACCAATCCTTTTTTGGTGCTTTCCAACATCTGTTATTTTTTTTTCCAGAGGATTAGATGATTGTATCAGAATAGATTTTGATTGAATGAATTTTAAAGCTTCCACCATCGTCACATCCCACTCACTTTTAAGTTTTTTAACCTTCTAGAATTTTCGATGTTTATTCAAATTTTTCTTGAATAATTTAACTTATTGAACTGTAGAGCACACCTGGAGTAACTGGTGCTGTCATGTGGGACAGTGGAGTTATATTGGGGAAGTTTCTAGAGCATGCTTCGGACTCAGAGTTGCTACTTCTTCAAGGCAAGAAAGTTGTTGAATTGGGCTCTGGCTGTGGATTAGTCGGGTAATTATAAGTACAATCACTTTCTTTACATGTATCTTTTTTTGTTCTCTAATTTCTGTCAGAAAATATTTCATATGCTAGAATATCTAACCGGACTGTTCTATCAGTACTTTCTATTATTACACTAGCTTTTGAATGGGTAAAATTTGAAGCTTGTACTGTTAGATCACCTTATCCAACAGAACTCTACTTGTTTGCAGTTTGGGTTGATTGATAGGCCATGCTAACAAGATACAATTGACATTTATATGCCTACCCCCATGAAAACATAAATCTGAATTTTGGCTTGAGTTTCTAATTTATATGCCAGGCTGAAATAATGGTTCTCTTACTTGCTGTATGCTATCTTTCTTTTCTTCTTCCTGTTTCTTCCAGCTGCATTGCAGCTCTTCTAGGTGGTCAAGTTGTCCTCACAGATCTTCCTGATAGACTCAGACTACTGAGAAAGAATATTGAAGTCAATCTGAGACATGAAGATATGCGAGGTTCAGCAAAAGTGATGGAATTCATATGGGGAGATGATCCTGACCTGGAACTGACAGAACCTCCACCTGATGTTGGTAATATGTTGGTTCTCTCCTATAGAGCAGCAACATGTACTATTTCCCTTGAAGTGCGGCACATCAAATCTTGGATGGTTAATTGTTAATTAAAAAAGTTACCAAATTGGAGAAGAAAAAAAAACAGAGAGAAAAACCTCTTGCAAAATGGGACACATTTTGATGGCAAAAACTTTTGTAAAAGTCCAACTGAGATTTATCTGTTCTAGAATCAAATTTGAAATTGTCTTAATCCAAGCATGATTTCGAGTGCTAAACCATAATAACCTCTCTTAGAATACCCAAAGGGTAGTTGAATCATTGAGGATTCTGTCATCAAGTACTTATAGCATAAAGGCATATTCCTTTCTATGGTAAGTGGTAGGAGCAGCTTTTGTATTTTATGAGAAAAAAATTGGTATCTTCATTGCATTCTCTTACATGACAGCATCTCTATGGTACGCCAAAAGTCGTCTTAGTTTACTGCATGCTCCACTGCTCATTGATTATAGTAATGAACCTGGATTTGAATGCTTTGAGACAAGAATCAATCTCATGTCATTTGATGTTCTTTATTTTTAGGTCAAAGTGCTATTGAATAGTATCAATACTCAAAACCAAATTTTGTTAAAGTTGCATTTTTACCAAATGTTATTCCAGTGCTAGGTTCTGATGTAATCTATAGTGAGGGAGCAGTTTTGGATTTGCTGTCTACGCTGCGGCAACTCTGTGGAGGTGAAACAACAATCTTTTTGGCTGGAGAACTTCGAAATGGTAATAATTGCCTTTTATATTATTTGAATGTCCTTTTTCTGTAGTGTACTCAAATTCTACTTCCTACTGCAGATGCTGTCCTTGAATACTTCTTAGAGTGCGCAATGAAGGATTTTGTAATTGGGCGTTTGGACCAAAGACAATGGCATCCGGACTATTGCAGCAGTCGTGTTGTTTTGTATGTTCTCGTCAAGAAGTGATAGTTGGGGGAAATGATCAATGGGTAATTCATAACCAATACAAGTTCAATCATAAATGGTCATGTAATTCACTTTCATTGACCTGTATTCATGAAAAAGAGAGGAAAGCCCTTAAGTTGTGGCCTGTATTCATCTCTTTTAGTCTCAGTTTTGTGTGATGCCATGCCAGAAGAGAAGAGAATGCTTCAATTTTGGAATCAAACTTTTGTTACATTTCTTCTTTTTAACTTGTTTGAGACAGAGAAATATGATGCAGGAATTGGATAATGGTTGGTAAATTCTACTCACCAGTCAGTCACCAACCATAGCTTCCCTAACTCTCTAAATCTTTTTGATTGGTGTCTATAGAGTATGGGTAGAATCTGTGTCTTGCCGGAGTTGTTAGCCTGTCTTGCACTTGCATTTCGTAATCCCTTCTTCATATTCTCCTTGATGATATGATATGCAGTGCAAAGGTGCCTTACGAACGGCTACCAACCCAATAATAAAAGGAATTAATTAATGAATAATGTAATTTAGAATAAAATCCAGTCGCCAATATTTTTGTGAGTATAGAAATAAAATTTATTTTCATTATTCGATCATCCAAACTCAAACTAAAACACTTTCACATTTTAACGGTACTTTTGTTTCCAATTCCAATGTTGAATGAGATGTCTCAAATTCCAGTACCTGATTTTTTATTTTTTATTTTTTATTTTTATTTAAGAAGAAAAACAAGGTGGAGTGGAGCGTCCGGTAAAAGACAGCCTATCCCGATGCAACGGTTAGGTGAAGAAAACCTTTACCCACCAACCCCCGCCTTTGTACAGACTACAACTTGTAAAGAGGAGAGAGTCTAAAGACAATTGCTTTGCTCGCTCACTCCAGCCAACCTCGTCGTCTCCCTCGTTCTGGTTCTTCTTTGTTGATTGTTCGCTGTCTGTCTGTCTGTCTTGTCTTCGGAATATTAATTCAGGAAAGACAAGCTTTGCGCAGCAAATGCAAATGTCATTGCCTTGCGTAAAACAACCCGATGTCATCACCTGCAAAGGTATGTATGTTATTTCTACAATGCATGCTTGCTGCAATCTTCACATTCACAGTATGAATATGGAATTTGCCCATTTGCTTCTAATTATAGTAATAAATCATGTATTATTTTGTTTTTAAAAAAAAATTGTAAAAGCTGCGGTGGCATGGGGAGCTGGAAAGCCTTTGGTGATAGAGGAAGTGAATGTGAATCCACCTCAGGCAATGGAGATAAGGATCAAAGTCGTCTGCACCTCTCTCTGTCGCAGTGACATCACTGCCTGGGAGTCTCAGGTAATCTCCTCTTCTTATTTTGTCCTACTCTTTTCCCCCTTTCTTTTCTTCTTCTTTTCAACACAAATAGAGATAAAACAATATTACTTTTCCTTCAATTATTTTTTTCTTGTTTCCTACTTATTGAACATCTAGGAAAATGATCATTATCTGGCTTGGAAAATTCATTTAACTATTACTTATGGTTTCTATCTGACCAAGAAAAATTAAAATTTTGTTTGTGCCACTGCCAGAAATGCTTTCTTTCCGGATGGATTAATTTTCTTGTCAAACAATTGTTCAAGATTAATCATTAAAGTAACTGAGAAGAAGTAAACCTTGGTTTAAAGTAATGAACTTATCCATGAATTAATATCCTGTTTAAAATTTTCGAAATTCAGACCTATCAGGAGCTAAGTATCAACTGACTATTCATCTTACTGAAAAAAGTTATGTATGTTGATACCAAAAATATGATTATTTATGGATACCCCTTGATGGTTACTGAACATGGATTCTCCTTAAAGAGCATCTTCTACCTTCTCCCTCACATCATCACATGAAGCAGGAGAATACTCGTATTTCATCCACACCGCCGTTCTTTCAATGCAGTTATACTTCCTTGATAAGAACTTAGGAAAAAGGGTGCTGAATTTGTTCATGAGAATTCTGGTATTTCATCTTACTCCATTTCCCCCCTGTTATTTTGCAGGCTATTTTTCCTCGAATATTTGGCCATGAAGCAACAGGGTAAGTTATTTCCCTATTTTTTTCATCTGCTTAAGATTGAGAAACTATAGCATAATGCACAAGTGGTTTCCAATTATCAGGCCATAAAATTGTTTAGTCAATTTCTTAGTTAATTTTTTATATTCTAGATGTATGCCTTGCTTGTAACATGTGTTGAGCTAAATTGGCCCTTCCATTGGATGCTCAGGTTTGGGTTAGAGGTGATACTTGAGGTATAGAAGTGAGGACAATGCTTGGCTCCTCACTGGTGAGGAAGAACTTTTTCCTTCCTACTGAGGTGTCACACTCACCATTTTCTCCTATTATCTTTGCAACATTAAATGATTATAGTTAACAACAATTTAATATGGTACTCCCCACCATTTTCAACAATTCATGCTTTTAAATTGGTGATTACCTTCATCCACACTGGTGAAGAGCCAGGCATTGTTCTAGGAGTGATACAATCAGAGTATGTTGAAGATAACCACGCTATACTGAACTGTTGCTCTTGTGATACACTACAGCACCAAAACTTATTTCCTTAGGTTTGAAGTAAAGGACAGTTTCACTTATATAAGAAATACAAAAAGGCATAGAGAAAATATCAATAAGCTTTGAATGGTTTGTAGGGTGAGGATGATCAACTACTCCACATTGCTGTGATATTATATTATTATTGCTAATTTGCTATACTTCTTTAGGTGATATAAGTTCCCAATAGCTATTTTTCAGGATTGTCGAGAGTGTTGGGCAGGGAGTTACTGAGTTTACTGAAGGGGACCATGTGCTAACAGTCTTCATTGGAGAGTGCGGGAAATGCAGGCAATGCACATCAGGTAAAAGCAACATATGTGAAGTACTGGGGCTGGAAAGGAGAGGTGTAATGCACTGTGATCAGAGGACACGCTTCTCCATAAATGGGAAGCCCATTTATCATTATTGTGCAGTTTCAAGTTTCAGTGAATATACGGTGGTGCACTCGGGATGTGCTGTCAAAATCAGCTCAGTTGTGCCTCTGGAGAAAGTATGCCTTCTCAGTTGTGGAGTAGCTGCAGGTAGAATTTCAAATCTTGATATTGCCATCAAATCACATGATACCATGACCATTTATTCTATCCTTTCACTGTATTTATGTAAATACATGCATATGATAAATGCATACATACATATATAGCTCAGATATGCTATACAGGTGTAGCTAGAAATTATTGGTATTGGGTAGAAGTTTCTTTGCGGTGACCAAACTAAATGAACTGAAAATAGAAGTTTAAATACTAGAATGTGAATGAGAATCAAATAGTAATGGGAGCATAAAAAAGCTAAAGCACAAATAATCACTGATGTTTGTAATATTGCACTTGCCCTGCACATTGGTGTATAATTTGGTTCGCATATGCAAGTCGGTGTTTGTCTGTGTTCATGTTGTAATAGAGGAATGAATTTTCCGTTCATGATAAGTTTCTTCACAATTAAAATGCAAGGAATAATATAAAAAGGCTTCCTTTTTTTTGGAGGTGATGGGGGATAGGAAGGAGCAGAAGAAAAGGAATCTGATAGCCCTCACATGCCCCTGCACTTAGTCACATACATATGTAATTGCAATTCTTGATCAAGGAAAAACTTTGCTGACATATGTTGACATATTTTTAGGCTTGGGTGCAGCTTGGAATGTTGCTGATATATCTAATGGATCAAGTGTGGTGATATTTGGTCTTGGGACCGTAGGCCTTTCTGTAAGTGCAGAGACTTGTTAACAGTTTTCACTTTTCAAATATGACAGCAGCATGACTTAAACAGTAATGATTTCTTGTATGATAGGTTGCACAGGGTGCTAAGCTTAGGGGAGCATCTCAAATAATTGGTGTTGACACTAATCCTGAAAAGGGTGAAAATGGTATTTTCTTTTTTTTTCTTTTTTTTTTTCTCTTTTTCTGTCTGGAGTTCTATGGTACAAGTCCCTAATGTATTTGTTGGTAAGTAAGTGCTCTCATTTGTACAGCAAAAGCTTTTGGAATTACAGCATTTATCAACCCTCAAGACAGCAAAGATCCTATTCAACAGGTAATGTTGAAATAAACAGAAACAACCATACTCCCCGGCCGCCCTCCCAAGTGAAATTTATTATGAAAGAGATAAAAAGAATTAAATAGCCAGCATAACTGATGATTTGGTGGTAAATTGAATGAGGTGATTGGAATTTCTATCTCATTGGTGATATAGTGAATCTTACAATGCAACAGTGATATGTGTAAGGAATCATGATGAATGAACTTGAAGTCATTTAGTTTGAAATTTACATATAAGCTAACTTTCTTTCAGGTTATTAAGAATCTGACAGGTGGAGGGGCCGATTACTCATTTGAATGTATAGGTGACACTGGAATGGTAACTACTGCTTTGCAGGCATGTTGCGATGTAAATTTCTCATATCTCAGTGTTTTTCTTTTTCCCCCAAGCCTATCTCATTTTTATTTTTGTGTATGAGATGAGTTCTTATTTATTGAACTTCACTCATTTGTATCTGGCGGTTCTTTGAAGGGATGGGGGTTGACAGTTACACTTGGTGTGCCAAAAGTGAAGCCGGAGGTAACAGCTCATTATGGAATATTTCTTACTGGAAGAACGTTGAAGGGATCTCTATTTGGAGGATGGAAACCTAAATCTGATCTACCTTCATTAGTAGATATGTACACAAAAAAGGTAATACTTACTCAAACTTCATTGAAGCTTCAATAAGTCCAATCTCCCTTCTAATATTAAGTGTCCTTTTCCCTCCCATTGTTGTAAAATTTAGTTTGTCCTCATGTAGCTGGAAAATCTACTGACAATGTTTAGTCCTAGTTACAAGAATGCAATAGGGCATGCCCAAACAATTTATCATGTCTTAGTTTGATAAATGTCTAATGTACAACTTATCAAATCATCTTGTTTGAAGTAGTAGGGTTATAATCTGAATTTCGCTTAGTATCAAATTCTTAGGTTGAATTTATAAACCATCTAGAACAAGTTCCTCCTAATCCTTCTCACTGCTATTTCGTTAAACTATTTCTTTCTTCAGCTTTAAAGGTGTGTGCTAAGAAAGCATGCCAATTTGCAGCCAGTATGATGCTAAATTCTTTTGTTTTATTTCATGTTAACAGTTGATCTCTGTTTTAAACAGCTAACATGTTCCCATTGACCGATCATGATTATTCTTCTAGTTTAAGAAAAAAAATACTTGTTACATTTTTTAATCCACAAAATAAAATGCACAGCCTGTTTGAATTCCAAAAAATCTTCCTGCAGGAAATCCAAGTCGATGAGTACATAACACATAACCTGCCATTTGAAGATGTCAACAAAGCTTTCAATCTCATGAGAGAAGGGAAGTGTTTGCGTTGTGTAATCCACATGGCAAAGTAATTTCTCTTCTTCTGTCTTGCCTCGATACACGTGAGAGAGTTAATTGTACAATATTGTTCTGATAAAATAAAGTGAGTTTCATCTGAATTCTGAAAGTGGGTATTTATGGAGTAGGATTATCTGTGGGCAATCTACTGGAAGCTCAAGCCTATCTCACATAACCCACCGTATTACTTGTTTGTTACTATGTTAAAACTATTCTTAAAGTACTTATGGGCATGTACACTAGCATTCTATGGGATTTGGGAAGACAGTTTTAATTCAATCTTCTTGGTCATACGTGCAACGTGTTTGATGGGTGAACAAAACCCATATGGTTTGAAGTATCAAATTAACATGAGAGAGAGATTCCTTTCCTCTTTTTTTGTTAAGTACAAGCGATAGTCTAAATTAAAGAGGAGGGGGATTTCTCAGACACCCACATACAGATGATGTCATGGGGGTTCGAACCTGTGACCTATGATCTGCAAGTCAATACCATTTTCCATTGGGCTAGACTCCGTTGGTGTTTATGGTGTAAAATGACTACCACACCCTTGGAAATGGTGACATATGCCAAACACATGATTTCTTTTTATGGAAAAACTAAGAGATGAAGGCAAATAACATTTTTTTTTCTTCAAACGTTATGTTTTAATGTTTTAAAGTTAATTCAATTTTTTTATTAATTTCAAAAAGGTTTATAGGTTTTTAAAGGACAAAAAAAAGGTGTATAATGTTTATTTATTGGTAAACTTAACGGATTGGACCATATGGGCTAATAGTGCTAAATATGAGACTAAATTGGCTAAATTGAAAACACATGGACTAAATTAGCCAACATGGTAAAGCACAAGGACCATTTTGACATTTAAGCATTTTAATTAAATCCAAATTAAAGTTCAGAAGGGAAACGCTATTTCTTTTGAGAAAAAATGAAAAAAATAATGACATATGAGTTCAAATTCAAAATCTCTCTTATTCAATTTTTTAAGTGTTTGGTTTTGCTAGCTAACTGCTGGAATTTCGTAGGAGCACGTTAAGTTGCGTCTCAAAACTAGAGCTTTTATAACAGGGAAATGTGGTAGTTCAAGTATGTGTCAAGTGTATGCTTCTTTCTTATTATAACTTAGCTGAACTACCATACCATATCACATGTATGATAATGATATACGGTACCTGGCATTGTATTTGTTGTTGCGAGTAGGTGGGGATGGTGATCAGTTCAAACCTTTTTGGTTTTTCTCCCAAAAAGGTCCTATCCTAATCCTAGGAAGGAAGCGGAACACATACGTAAATGCTATTAGGAAGGAAATGTTAATTCAAACTTCAGTATCTCTATTTATATCCATGAGTTACTAAGAATGCTTTCTCAGTTACTCTATCTATTTAGACCACTATCAATATCATCCATGATCGCAGTTAGTTGTGAGTGAAAGCTACTTAAAATAACAGAGAGAGATGGGTGATCATCAGAGAGTTCATCCTGCTGGGGATGTGGAAGCGCCAACCACCACTGTGGCAGTGCCACAGCCACAGGGACACCGACACGGTTCATCAATAACAACAACAACAGAGAAAGAAAAGTTTGATAAAGATCAGAAAGAGGAGATTGATCAGCAAGAGCATCACCCTTTACAATTACAAGCACGTAGTAGCCTTTCGGTTAATATCCATGCGAAGAAGCCACCAACAAATTTAAAGAGAAGCACAAGCACATGTTCATGTACTTGTCGGAGCAGGTGCATGTATTGCACAATAGGCATCCTTGTCTTTGTATTCATCATAATAGGAGCCACTGCTGGCATTCTCTACCTTATCTTCCAGCCAAAACTTCCAAATTACTCGGTTGATAGCTTGAAAATAAGCGATCTAAGGCTCAATTTGGACATGACTCTATATGCTAAATTTGACGTGAAGATAACAGCAAATAACCCAAACAAAAAGATCGGAATTCACTACGAGCAAGGTGGCCGGTTGAGCGTGTGGTATACAAACACGAAGCTTTGCCAAGGGACACTGCCAAAGTTTTACCAAGGTCACCAGAACAAAACACTACTCAACGTGGCCTTGACTGGCCAAACGCAGTACGGAAACACTTTGATGAATGCACTGCAACAGCAACAACAAACCGGACGCATCCCCTTGGATCTTAAGGTTGATGCACCCGTAGCAATCCAACTCGGGAGATTGAAGCTCATGAAGGTATGGATCTTGGGGGAATGCTTGTTGGTGGTGGATAGCTTAACTGCTAATAACTTGATTAGCATTAAAGCTAATAATTGTAGCTTTAGATTGAAGCTTTGATTGAATTAATCCAGCATCAAGTCTCTGTTTGTCTGTCTACAATTTTGGAGATGGGATGGGACCTGTTTTAATCCCCTTCCCTTCTCTTTATTGCATTTCTTTATTTCTTTTTTCTTTTTGTTTTTGAGATGGAAGGTTTGAATTTGATTGTTTTCCACATTGCTCTCCTTTTAATCTTGTAGTAAGATGAGAATCCTCGAATGCATGAAAATCACAATACCGTGTGGCTAAAGAAACATCTTATAAAAACTGTTTTACAAACCTACATTATTATAGGGTTTACATGACAGTGGCATGTCCTTCAATAATTTGAGTTTTATATCTAGAAAGATCAGAGAACACACCGTCTCCTAGATGTGCCCAAATGACTGGAACATAAGGGCGCCACAAACCACCAGGCGTTCTGATCAGTTCAAGTCCCAGCTGATCCAGCAGGTCCCGTTTCACAAAAATGCCACCCCCCAAATTCAAGCAGATCTTCAAACCCCTCAATAACCTACAGAGGAAATAATGAATTTTCTTTATTATGTTCTCTCCGGAATAGCTCATCATAGATCAAACCCCAATACAGCAAGAAGTAGCCACTCAGTCATTCCATAAACCATAGCCCATTCCCATATGAAACTTGGGTTCTTCGTTGTATTATTTGCAGGACTCCGATTTCTTGAACTTTCATTAATTCCAAATCATACGAAATTAACTGCCACCCCAGAAAAAATAAAAATAAAAATAAAAATTAACATGCATGTAAAGGGCAGCTATTAAGAAAATCACTTCAAGCTAAACTGGCCTAGGAAATAATCAGAAGGATTTGAAATAATATATGGTATTTACCTTTCATTTCTTCAAGAATCTGTTTACTACTAGCAGCCACAATTATGTGTGAAATTAAATTCAGCCACTTTGCAGACTGAAGGAAACAATTCATCAAAAGTTGCATACCCTTGCAACCAACTAACCATTACTCTCACAAAACTATAGATGTACATTTATTTAGAGGATATTCCTATAATCAGTTTCAACACACTTTTGATGTAAAAGTTAGAATGGACAATGTGTTTGCTTGTTTCTCTTTAAGTGTAAAGGTTGCTATTAATGAATGTAGATACAGATTCAATCACTTCAATTGTTAACGTGGATTAATCATACCTGATATCACCATCCATGGGAGCATGCATCACTTCTTAATCCGAGGACAACATAGAACTAATCACCAGTCAAAGCCCGAGGTCTGTGCTCAATGGTAAACAAGGACATCCCAGTTTGTGAAATTGCTCTCACAAATGCCATATTTGCCGTTACAGTTGGAGCACACCAGTAATCACCAGTACCAAAAACAACCTTATTCTTCAAAGCCAGTTTTCTAGTGGTTGGAAGGTTCATCATGCGTTCAGAAGGACTATCAGGAACAACCCTATACCAGTCCTAAAGGTTATTAGTGCAGGATAATACAAAAAAAATATATATATATATATATATATATTTTTAACCACGATTAACCATAGATATATAAGGGAGCAAAAATCATCAAACAGATCAAACACCTCGAATTTTTTCGGACAGGCTTAACCCTGTTTGGAACTAATGCAGATTGCAGACTAGGGTTGGTTGGTCCTCACAAATGTCTACTGTGCTTGTTTCCCTATTTCTACAATTTTTTTCGTTTCCTACATATATAGAAGAAGAAAAAAAAACCCTATAGATATGCTTAATGTCCTACACTGAGGGCAACAGAATCTACATACTTTACCAACCTAGGAAGCAAATATGTAAGTGTAATTCTCCAAATGCAATCTAAGAAGGTCACCTAAATCATGAATTCAAGATTAACTCACCAATTAAGTTGAAGCATTCTGCAACCTAAGGCGAATTATATCAGTGAAATTTTTTGAAGTTCTAAGAAATAAGTATACTAGAGACAACACACATGCACAGAAAGCCCAAAAGAACGACAACTACTAACTGAAGGAGGTTGCAAAGGCAGGGCTGCAGGGGCCAGAGGTAGGACATAAGTAACCCTTGGGAGAAATTAACCCTGACAGCAATAAATAAGAAAATTTGGCAAACTTCTGAGGAAACCCAAATTGGCCAAATCTGTCCTCGTCAATGGGGGTTTTATGGTTTTCCCTCCTTCCCAGCAATCATTTACTGTGGGTCAGCTGCTAGTCCCACTAGTCCTCAATGAGCTATTTTTGGTCCTCTGGTAAAAGGTTAAAACTTAAAGGTGAGTAAAAGAGTTTGTTGTGAAGGACATCACTAAACTATTTTGTATTAGAACATCTTTAAATGTGAATCACAAAATAAAATAACCATGTTGCTTTAAATAATTAACTTAAAGAACAACGTCGTACAAAATAAAATAACTATATTACACACAATGCAATTAAAGCAGACCTTGTAGATCATATGCTCAACTTTGACTAGTTTAGTTTTTTTTTTTTTTTTTTTTCCTCTATAATGTCAGTGTTAATTTCCCTTTGAAATTAATGCAGATAAAAAAAAAAAAGAGGTTAAAAAGAAAAAAAGGTCAAAAACTCACGTAAGACAATTCAGTAACTGACTAGCTCTCAACTTCTCATTGGGCCCTCCACACATCAATACTAACTCTTTGAACTCTGAACGAACACTTTCACAGATTATGCCTCTCTTCCCAGATATTGTGCGACCAATTTCAACAAGAATTGGATTCTGAATTTCAGACATCACCTGGCAGAAGATCAAGAAACCGTACCCTGGATGTTAATGTAAACTAAATCTATTAAAAGGCCAATAATTTTTTTCAAGAAGAAAAAAAAAATGGTTGAAGATAAACAAACCTTGTGAGTCAGCACTGTAGTTATTACCACAAGAAACATTTTAGGAAAAGATTAATCAACAGAATACAGAAGTTCAATGTATTGGGTACCGGTGACTAAAATCTTAAAAGTTGTCATTTTAACGTACCGCCAAGTCTTAATACTTGACTATTTTGCTCGTGGGCCAAGAGGATTTTTTTGGGGAGAGAGAGAGAGAGAGAGCGCAATATGATCTTCTACTTTTTAATTTCTTTATAGGTAGCATAAAATGTAACAAAAGATTTGAGCAGTAAACTTTACTATAATAACTGATATTATCACGCTTGCTAAGTATATAATATCAATCCCTTTTTTCTGAATTGGGGGTGGAAGGATTCGAACTTGGGAGCTCTCCAACAATGTGGAAAGAAATAGCCAATACTCCAAACAAAAGGTGCAACCAGGAAGAACTAACCTGTCCAATCACAAACTCGTAGTTACCCTTAAACCGCTGCCTCAATTCACTTTCTGGAGTAGCCAAAAGTTTTGGAGTGCCACCATTACTAATACCTGATACAAGAGCAATCAAGGCAGTTGTATCAAAGTTTATAAGTTCACTTTGACCCAGAAGACTCCCAACTTGAGCTGATTCCCCATTTTTTAGATACAATGAGTAGAATTCCATTCTTGAAATAAGATTAGAGAAAGCACAGCAAAATTCTGTGTGCTCTGTTGAGACGGACGGATCTTTCTCAGTATCAGCAGCCTCTCCCAGGCTTGAATCCTTCACATCAGATTCTGAACTCAAAACAGCGTTCCTTGTATCACTAACCTTTATTTCGAATGCACAAGCCTCTTGATATGTTCTCGCAACAAGTACATTAGTCCATTCACCTGCTTCTTTGGATAAATCAAAATTAAAATCTAAAACAGGAAAATCCAATTGAAACTCAGTGGCCCCAAATTCATCTTTGAGTTTATTGCAAACAATGCTGCTAAGTCCATTTCGGTTTGAAAAGAAGAGAATTATTGAGGAAGGTTTCAGTGCCACGGCTGACCGGGCAGCAGCAGTGACTTGCTGAATACGCAATTTTAATCCCTTACTCTTATCCCTTTTGCAAGGGGATCCGCAGCTGCTGCCACTCCAAGTAATGTATTTTGGGTTCCTATCAGATACAATAATCCAGACAGGGTTCCTATGGAGAGTACAAACTATATCAACGTGGACATGTTTTTTAAGACAAGGGTCGGTTTTCTGCCCATGTGGATGTGGGGCTAAAGTTGACAAAGGAATTGGCTTGCAAACGCGGGAAACACCAGTGATGAAAGGCTGCTGGACAAGGTGAACAACTGCCTCGAGGTGCCCGATATTGACACTGCCAAAATTACTATTTACTATTTAGTTTACAAACAAGACAGACACTGCCATTCATTCAAAACAACTCAACTCAACTCAACTCGTTTGATTGGTGATGCGCTTTACATTTACAACGACACGACACGACACAAGTAGTAAGTAAAGCAGATAACTTGTATTTCATTTGATTATATATATCATTTTCTCCTATATTTCCAATTTCATTATAAGATACCCTAAGCTAAAAAGGAGCAGTAAATTATAAATAAATAAATAAAGAAGATATTTTATTATTATTAGGAGGAGTGCATTAGAATTAAATCTTAGAATTTAGAAGGAAGGAATGGGCAAACCTGAGGTTGAGGGGAGTGGAAGTTGAGGAGGAGGAGGAGGAGGAGGAGGAGGAGGAGGAGCAACAGCGGCAGAGGAAAGTGAGTTCGGAGTGGGCCAATTTGAGAAGAGTGCGTCTGCAAGAAGCAGTGATCTTGGTGGAAGCTGGCAATCCCTCTATTCGGTCGATCACATCTCTGCATCTCTTTTTTGCCAATTCCACTTGTGCTTCTGCTTCCTTTCTCATTCTTCCTTCCTTATCGCGCTCTCGCTTCTGCTAGTCTAGTGCTTTACGAAGACAAAAACAATAGCTTTTGACAGACATACAGGCCCATTACTGGCCCAATAGCTTCTGATCTTCATTTTACTTACTTGGACTTGGACTGGCCAGGCCCCTTAGCCTATACTCAAGATCTTTCTTTCTTTCTTTCTTTTTCACCTCCCAACTTCCACTTTCTTTTCTTCAATCCCCTCAGTGACACAGAGAGCAGTGCAGCAGACGAGTCGACGCTCCGGAACCTTCTCTTCTCTTCTCTGGTAATACTTCTATCTTCTTCTTCTTTTATCTGTTGTTCCGTAACTATAAAAAAAGGGACCAGAAATATATCACTCGAGACTCAAGTGCGAAGAAAACTCGCACTTTCAGTCTTGTATCTGGTTTTTCTGCTCCTCTTCGTTTTTTAAATTGAAACCTAACACAGGAATCAATTATGCATTAGATTGATTATGCTAAGCGCTTGTATGAATATGGGTTGGTTTGCTCGGTAGTCTGGGGATCAGAAGTTCTAACAATTAACTAATTTCTTTTGTTTTGAAGAGGATATTGGTGGGTCTTGATTATATGAGAGGAAAAAAAACTTTATTTAAATTTATTTTAAACAAGAAACCTTTTCTCTTTTTCTGTTTTTTTGGGAATGGCTTTGCTTTTAATCTTCTTGAACTATTTGTGTCTGACTCGCTACTTGTGCTGAAAGACTAAAATTTTCATGAAATATTTCTACTCGCGTCTATGTATATTTGCTCCAGACAGATTCTTGGTGTTTCAAGAACGTCTTTTGTGGAAAATAATTTTTTTTAATGAGTTAGGGCTGAGTATTTGATGCTATAGCTCCAATAGAGCATGTAATGTCGTATGCCTTATTATGGGAAACCTTGTACAGAGTGGTGCCTTTTGCATTTGATCTCTGCAATATATTGTTGATGTTATTTCATTATTCATTATTGAGAGGAGATAAGCCACATTTGGAGATGAAAATGCTGGTCTGTTAAATATTAACTGTTTCTTCTACATTTGAAGCAATGGCCGCTGAAGGGGACTCCATTGAACAAGTAGTTGCAGCACGTCAAGAGAGGCTAAGAGCCCTTAAAGCTGCGCAGGAACTGTTAAACACTCCAGATGAGGATTCCTCTCTAGTTGACTCTAATGCTGACGAAGACAATGAAACTAGTGAAGAAACGTGAGTAGATCCTATTCTTTTTGTAAGTTAATGTCACTTACTTACCACCCTCCAATTCCCCATTAGTCTTATTTAGGGTTTTGTTCATGATATTAATTTCAGTTCAATGCCCTGGAAGGTGTTATAGTGCATCTTCCTTTCAAATTCATGATTTTGTGCAGTGAGATTTGTGTACAATATTTATCCCATGATGTTGCCAATGCCCCCATACCCACTCTGTAATTATAGGCATATGTGTGCTGTGCTTTCATATGTCATTTGAGATGATACATCAAAGGTTTTTGTTTATATTTAAACCTTTATATACCTCAACAATGTATGCAGGTGCTTTATGGTTTTCTCATTTTTGTGGTTAGCGTGACTATGGATAAGGAAAACAGTAAACCTGAAATAGTGTCCACAATCTTTAAGTATAAGGAAAACATGACTATGGGTTCAGAACATGAGTACAAGATCTTTAAGTATAAGGAAAATAGTAAACCTGAAATAGTGTCCAAAAGGGGAAGTTGAATTAAGTTCGGGAAGGTTAAGTAGAAATTTCACATACACATAAGGGACTTCTGCTTCCAATTTTTCAAAACCTATATCTTCACTTGTAGTGGTAATAGTATTTGACTTCATGTCATGATTGCAATTATTTAGTTTAATGAGATAGTTGATTATGAATTATATTAGAAGGTATGGTTAGGATGTGATTGGTCATATTTTAATGATACATAAAGGGTTGTTAGTTCTTCAAGTTCTGTAATTTTATTGGCTAGGGATACTTCAAATGAGGTTTTAATATTTAACTGTCAACTTGTGCAATAACACCAGCATGAAATTCCGAAATTATGTTCCTCATGATAAGAAGCTTCAGGAGGGAAAGCTTGTTCCACCAGTCCTACCAAAGTTTGAAGACCCTGTTGCAGCAGTACCTCCTCCCTCAGAGAAGAAAGAGGTACTCCATTACCTTTGAATTTCTTTACTCAATCTCTTAATCACTAGCTTCTGTGTCTTTCATGGTGAATTGTCCATTATGTCACATGTTCTAATTCTTGATTAATGTTCAGGACCCGTTTGTGAATATTGCTCCTAAAAAACCAAACTGGGAACTTCGCAGGGATGTGCAGAAGAAGCTTGATAAGCTTGAAAGGCGAACCCAAAAGGCAATGTGTAAACTTATGGGTATGGAATTACCATTTTCTTAATAACATGTTCCCTCCATAGAAAAATATAACAGAACGCATTTCATGATAGATCTCTTCTTAAATTGGTTGGATAGATAACAGTTGAGTGGTTTTCGTAAGTTTAAAAACTTATAACCATTTTTTACTTTCAGAAACAAAGCATTCGATTTTTTTCATTTTCTTCTCATATTCCTTGATATTGAAATTTTTCTGCATGATCTGGATTGTTACTTCCTACTGGGCAATTATATCAAACTTCAAATGGTGGCCCCTTGGATATCCTGTTGCATTGTCTGGGGGTAAATAGTTTCAGAACCATAGTTTTGGGGCCTCATTTCAGCCCTCTCCATTAAAAGATCCGGTCTTTTCTTTGATGTGCTTGCCCCACGATGTAAACAGACTAACAATGCAGTAGAGAGTGAATTTGGGTTTAGAAAATGGGAAAAAGGTTTCTAGGAAGCATATCTTGCATTTCGTCTAGGTTAGGGCCCAATCTTGCCTTTGAAGCACTCTGAGCCTAGTTGGTTAAGAATATATTCTCTGGCTAAACAAAAGCTATATGTTGTATGAAAGAATATGTTATATTTTTGGTGGCTTGACCTTGTGTTTGAATGAGGTGCCAAGGATGGCAAAATGACAGGATTCTAAAGTGATGGGATATAAAGTCCCAAGATTTCAGTTTTACTTGTTTGGTTAGCATATAAGGTGTCATGGAATGCAAATTAGGAATGTAGGTTTTGTGTCCTGGTCCTGAAACCTCAGACCGAGGACACTGGACTCAGGATCCCATGCCGAGGACCTGGACCTCTGGCCATGGATCCTCGTCCCGAGAACTGGGTACCTGGACCAGGGTCCCAGAGCTAAGGTCCAGCGCCCTAGGTCCCAGTTTTAAATTGGCCAAATCCGGTTAAGATGGAGTTTTGAAGTAACACTTAACCTCAAATCCTATCGCCAAAACCCTCACCCAAACATGCCATAAGAGGATATATCTTTTAAGGTCCTGTATGCTATAATTTTATTATGGCCTGTTAGTCTAGTTTATGTTTTTCTTTATGGAAGTTATTGGACCAACATCTTCGAAGTTTGTAATGTAAAAGCATGCAATGCCAGTGTTTTTCACTTTACACTTAATTAGCCTACACCCTGTGACAATGAGAACCAAATGCTTAATTCGGTGGCTTTAATAAGCTGTAACTTAGATTAGATGTAGAGTCATATTGAACTCACTTTACTGGTTCTTGTTTTTTCTTTTTCTTTTTGGGCAGAGGAACAAGAGAAGCAAAAGCAATTGGATGAAGATGGCAGAAATGGTGCAGAAGACTAGTATGGCCAACTCCAAATTGGCATCATGTAACGAATGGCATTAGCGGATAGAATGACCAGCTGCCGTTCCAGCCTGGAGTGATGTGTGGTCTTTGATTCTCCACCTCAGGATATTTGTGATCTCTGCTTGATGATGCTGTTGGTTTTGCTAGGCCTAGGGATGTTTGTATTGACATTATTTGTTAGTTTTTGTTACTTGGGCTTCTTGTTTACAAAGTCAATTCTACATTTGTCAAAATATTGACAATTTGCCCTTCAAAAGTAAATACCCGTTGTTGAATCCAATTAATTGGGGCGGTTTATTTAAAAAAGTCAGAATTCGAATCCTTTATTTTCCGTAACATGGAAGCTTGGACCCAGAGAGAGGGAGAGGGAGATAGTGTGCGCTCTCGTGCACCAAATAAACGAATTCTATTCTAAGAGCATCTTTAGGAGAGTCTAAATTTTAGCTATAATAGCTATTATAGCAAATCACTTAAAAAGTGTTTTTTCCAATAATGTTCTCTAGTTTGACTAATTTGAAATATTTTATTATTATTTTCTCTTCTCTTTCTCCTTCTCTTGCAAATCAAATATATTAAAAAGAAAAATAAAAACCCAATCCCGCCAAAGTAGCTAGAGATGAGAGGATAGAAAGTCTGCATACCTATTTCTTAATATTCATATTTCGACTTTTATGAAGTTTATTTATTTGCTATAGCATATAAAAATCATTGTTTTGAACGATACATACGTAAAAAGCCTACTCTTTGTTTCTAGTATTTATTAACGTTAACAGAGCGTCTTTATCAGAATATTTTTGCTTCTCATTTCAGGCAATTGGCAATAATTTTTGTGGACTTCCGGAAATCTGTTTCATGCAGCTTGGCAAGAAATTTTTGAGGCGTAGGTACAGGATCCTTTCCATGTAAGACCTATTTATCTTATTACGAATAATTCCAACAACTTCGGGAGAAAAAGAGGCATTCACCTATTACAAAGATAGTGCGATTTGATTTTTTTTTTTTTTTAAATAATATTTTTACCGCTCTCAGTCTTAAGATGCTCTAAGTTCGCCAGACGCAACACCTTCAACTTTTTTTTGAGTTTTTCTTCGAATATTTTTATGTGTGTGGACACTGGACAGAGAGTATACCAACAAATTACGGATCACAACAAATAAAAGGAACGCTTTTCTATGAAACACGATACTTATGAAACAGATGGACAAACGTAATCGGACAAGACTGGCTTCAACTTCGATGGAGCAAATACCCGTTCTTGGTAATTTGCATATGAGTCATTCTTCTCTTCCCCCGTAGCAGCCAATTAACAATTTACACACAACAGAAAACATAAATACAGAGCTCTATAAGTAAATTACGCATGGGGAGAAGGAACAAAAGAAATTTATAAGGAAAAATGGATTAAAAGGAGAAAAAGAAAAAAGAAGAGGGGTAACAAAAGGGCAGCTCAAGTAGACCTTGGGCTCTACAATTGAATGGTCATCCACACTTCTGGATCGGCCCCTGTTACTTTGTGATGCAGAAAACTATCATATATGGCTTGGCTATCTTCTGTCATTCCTGAGCTGGTTGGAACCAGTCTGTCCCTTATTCATGTGCTCCATGTTCCAAGACGGGTCCACCGGAGGAAGTTGGTATTCATCCGGTTTCAGGGCCAAAGCAAAGTCTGGCAATGTTGGTGCTGTCTCCATGATTCTGCAGTCAAGATATCCATAACCAGACGTTAATTATTCATATGGTTCCTTCTATCAACAGAGAACAACGAGATTACAATTAGGTGCCAAGAGTGTGAAGGAAATTGCATTTGGGCATAAATATTATCAGTTATACTTCTCTCCAGTAGGACATACTTTTCGTGTGAGTAGAGGTCACGGTTTATCCGCACTTTGCTCGAAGTATCTTTTGGAATTTTTTCAGATAGATATTTCATGGTTCCCCAGAGCGGTGGATTTCTGCATAATGTCTATCAATTAAGCACTTACTCAATAAGAAAATGATTAAAAAGAAGAAGGAAACTGATCAACTAATAACACATCAATCTTCAATCCACCAACGCTAGCTACAAGATAATAGATCTTGCACATGGTTCAGTACACACACGCAAACAAATATCTAGAGATTGGAATAGAGACTACATAATTTAGGTGAGAGGAAGATTTAAAAAAATGGACTAGAAAACCAAAAGAACGGTGATTGCAAGGAGAAGCGAACATATTTATTTCAGAGGAAATAATTATGAGCTAACCAGTTCACCTAGCTGAACCATGCTAGATGACCAATGAGTAAATAAATTCTAAAATGTTTTAATCTTGAAAAAGGATGCATGCTCATGTTGGACACAAAATCCTCATCGTGTGAAACTTGGCCTAAAAACAAGTGTTTCACAAACCCAATGTCCTGAGCAGAGTTTGGCTGAATAACTGGAGTACACTACTTTGTTGCTGCTACAGTCTACATACTCTCAAAGGTGAAGAACTTGGTGCTCTGAAGATAACTGAAAACTTAGATACCTATCCTAGAAAAAGGGCAGATACTCTGCCAGATGCCACAAGATGAATAATCCATCTATCAGCACAAATGAACAAGAAAATAGGGCTCTACCTACCTCGACAAAGGAGCAGCAGCATGAAATGCGTCACATGCTTTCTTACTTTCTTTAAAATACTCATCTGCTGCTTGCAAAGCAGCTACAGCCATCCCATGAAATTTTTCGGTGTTACCCTCGTCAAGGATCAAACCATGATAATAATATGCAGCAGCCTGATTAATATTGGAGGAAAAAAGATGAGCTTTGGTCAGCTGTGCAAAACACAAACTTCAATCATAATGAAATCAAATACTGAACGTTAGTGGCAGAAGACCCCTCTCTATCAGCTAGATCAACGTAGAGGAATCAATTGACATACAACTCTTCATGAATAGTTAAGTTGTTAACAGTTCTGATGGAAAATTATAACTTTAGTGAAAGAAGGACTGGCACAGTCCATGGTGATCTCCAATATTACTTCTCATTCGGCAATCACTTACTCAGAAAAGACAATACCGTACCATAACCAAGAACAAGTATCAAAATCTGCGTACACAGAATTTAATCCAAGGGTAGACAAACCGAATTAACAAGTAATCACCAAAGTGGAAAATACAAGTGACCAACTTGGTATCTTTTTAGGAAGAAAAACATTAATTAGGAAGAAAAAAATTCTAGAGGAATCACTAGAAGTCACTTTTTTTTTTCCTCCAAAAGGGAAAACAACATGTAAATCATTTTTTTCCCTTACAATAAGAATCTGAGAAATACTATCCTTATAATGAAACAAAAACTCAGAAAATGAGATAAGGATAGCAGTGAGCGCAAAAGCAAAAACACATAAAAAATTGCAGCGTACCTTTGCCTCAACATATTTCCACTTCACAAAGAGCCGATGCTTTTCACCCCAACCATTTAATAATGGAAGGTTCATAATGTTATCTTGAGCCTGTGAAGAAATGACATAAAGAAAGCAATATATGGTTCAGGGTCACCAATTTTGATGTGATTTAAACAAACATATCTGGGATGAGAAGTGTAATCATGAGGAACATAGTGAACCATCAGAATTAACTTAAATATGACATGTAACTGATATGGAATATAGAGGAACTTATGTGAATAGAAAATGGCCAAAATAACCCAATATCAGGAAGGGCAAAAGAAAATCTGAAATTGTAACAAACCTAAAAAAAAGGGTTATGACTAAGAGGAACATTTAATAAAGAAAATATTTTAGGCAAAAAGAACAAAGTGGACATGATTAGATCCTCTTGTTTGGGGTATTCAGAGAATATTAAATTCATATTTTTCTGCCCATCCTAAATGTTGGGTATGTGGCCGTGTGTGTATGTACCAGATATGCACGTAAAGGCATGACAGCATAAGTCAAAGCAAATATGGCACAGTATCAAAAACTAGTGAACCAAACACACTCACTAGTAAATATAGCAAAGAAGTATAGATGGGGTAAGCTCTCGTTGGGGATCTACCAAAAATGGAGGTGTGTCTTAATTATAAATGTTCTGCAATAGTACTTTGACATTTTTGGTTCTAGCACTGTGCAATGGAATCCATCATGTACCCACAACGAGTTTTTAGGATCACTATTTTGCTCCTCAAACCTAGAATATCCAAATTCAGACCCTGAACTGATGCAATTTGGGCTGTAGGACTAATCTTTCTTCTTCTAACTCACAAAAATTGCCGATTTTTAATATATGTACAGCCAAAAAAACATGAAGAAAAATGGGAGACTTCAAATGGAAGCATGGAATGGAACATTTATTACAAAAATCCGAGACTTCAAATGACATTACTAATTGAGAAGAGCGCACCATCAATGCTGAGAAATCTCTTACCTGCTGCCAATACTTCACCATTTCACATGCAAGCCTTCGCTTCACTGCAAGAGTAGCTTTTGTGCTATCAATTGCCATACCAAGTTGAATATCAACACCCTACAGTAGACATTGGAACAGATGAAGAAGAAAAACCAAAGAAAAATAGAAAAAAGGGTAAGCAAAAGATCATAGATCAGAAGACACAAAGTTCCAACATAATTCTATATAGTAGCATAATACACCTTTTAGATGGTAGGTCCAATTTCAGGCATGAAGTTTGAAACATAAAATGTAACAGTTTATCAGATCAGCCCATTTTTTGAAATACCTGTCCTAATGCTTGTAGGCAAAGGGCCCGAAGAACTCCTTCTGCTAGGTCGACTGGCAGGTTTCTCCTGCAACCAAGCAATAGTCAAAAGATTAAGAATAACAGCATTAGGAACATGTTAACAAACAGGAAGTTGAAATCAGTATAATTTTCAATTGATACAAACTTGAGCTCAGTAGGCAACTGTGGGTGAACATGTCGGACAGCACAATCAAGGTATCCTGCTGCCTTTATGAAAATATCAATTGAAGCTCGTCTACTCTCTGTGAAAAAACAAAAGAAGCCAAGTGAGGCACAACCAAGTGAAGAAATTAGCATGACAAAAGCCAAAAGGTTGACTGATGACCAACTACTGCATATACAAGTTTTCTTCTTCTTCTTTTGTTCTTTTTTCTTCTTTTTTTGTAAATAAAAAAGATCTTCTCAAAACATGTAACCCAAGCAGCATAACAGAACATAAACAGGTGAACAAATAACTTACTACGAAGTATCAAACAGAAGAATCTTGATTTAAGTATACTGACCAGGAAACCCATTTTTCAGTTGTTTTAGTTATCTCCTTTTAACATATTAGAATTCTGTTTTAAAGGGTCTAATGACATAATCTAATGAATTTGCAGTTTTCTATCTCTAGTTTTCTAATTTTTCCTATTTGTCATTCAGTTTCCATGTCAACCATGGTAGGCTCAATCCAAAACTGATACTTTTGATGGGTGTGAATCACAGTCAGCACATGAAACCATGTAGAGGAAACATAAGGAAAACTGATCAATCTCGTTTTTTCACAACTTTATCCAGAGTTTTATACTTTATGATGCCCGGAAGTGGAGTGAAACAAGCAATAAATATACGATTGCACATTCTGCGGATATAACTACACATTACACACGTATTGAACCTATAACTAAAGATATGTATTTATGCTTATTGTCTACTATATGAATCTACCACAAAGACAGATTACTTGAAAGTATGCAATTTAGTCAGCAGAAAAGTTTACTGCAGTTTGCATCTGATTCTAAACTTCAGCAGACTGTTTAGTGCTGCATTAAGTCAGAAAGTGCTCAGTACAGAGAAGACTTCATGACCATTAAAGGTCCACAATCATTCTAGAAAGTGCCCACAACACAACTTTCTCATTAACATAGCAAGCTATTGTAAGAAAACAAATGAGATAATAAATGGAAAAACACAAGATTTAATTGCCTATGGCTCAGTCTCATGCAATAATGCTACTTTCAATGGACCCAAAAAAAGAACAATACCTTCTGTTACTTTTGGCTGATAACCATCAGCAGATGTTCTTGGAAGAAGTAACAAATTAGCTTGTGAGAACGATAGCATTGCCATTAAGTGCAAGATGGACAGCACCTCGTACCATGCATTAGACATAGCTGTTTCCTGAAGGATTATTCATTCAAATCAAGTCAGGTTTCCTTGACAAAATGATGGAATCTAAACCTTACTTGAGGAAAAATATATATATGACATGCATAACAGAGAAATGTGAACTTAAGAGCTCTGCCACATGCCCACCTCTGCATCATCCTCTTGATTTACCCACACAAATTGTACCTTGTGTTGTAGCTGGCTTCCTTCATATTAGAAATAAGAAACGCCTTTAGGATTTAACTAAACTTGTGGATACGGTTTAATGAGATGACATAAGATCAAGACTTACCATCTTTCATTAATCCCAAAAGGACAGGCAAGTAATCCTCGAGAGCCTGCTGAAGATCAGCTAATGTTGAACCACCTGAGGACAAGAATTCATTCAGATGTAGAAATACTTTAGTTCACATATCATTTGGAAAAATCAACAAACTTGTGTCCATGACAAACCATGTTGGGTAGCAGTTTTTCTCCTTGTTCTTGTAATTGTAGGACCTTCTTGGCCAGCCATTACAACTATACGAGTTCTTAAAGCAGATAGGCGTTCTACTAAACTCTTGGATAAGTGATCACCGAGTGACTGAGAGAAATCAACAGGTTTAGGGATTCGCAAACCAGGAACATAGACAGAAACTTCCCCAATATTTGCTGGCCTCCTCCTATTTCCTACTGTATCTTTCGGTGTTGACACCAGGCATCCCATATCCTAAGACTTGCTATATCTGCCAACCCAAATAAAATTTAGTCAATCAGCATCCGCACTATTGAAGCTGTAAATGAATTTCCAGCTTGTTGTATGTAAACTCTCTCTTACATGAAACAGTGGTGATTTCAGAACAGCATGCAGGTAACTAGGTTCCAATGTATATGAACCAGAAATGATAGCTGTTCAAATATTATAATCCAAAGAATGGAGATAGGCATGGACATAAACAGTAGGCAAGCCATAATTAAATGTCAACCAACAAAGCACAAGTAGTAGGTTGCTCACGAGCGACACCCAAATGGCTCTGAGTATAACTCTCGTTGAGATGTTAATATCTTTAATTGGTGTTGTAAAACACTATATCTCTTTATTTCCAAAAGTGGACTAGTTTGATAACATTGAGATTGAGTAAACAAATAACTAACAATTGGCTAAAATTGATCTAAACCCACCTTCTTTCTTACAGATGGCTGACTGATTGGTCAAAAGTTCTGGTTGTTTCTGCACCCAAAAAAAAAATGAATACCAACAATTCGAGGTTAGAGCTAAAAGAAGAAAAATGAAGGTTATTTTCTTTAAAGGCAAGAGAATCACATGAAAGCATGAGCCATGACATTTTAGGAGAGTTGAAAAGAAAAAGTGTACCGAACTTTATAAGGAGGGTGATTTCTCGTGCAACCAATTACGTTGAAATGTGGAAGTAAAGGAATTCAAATTGAACTAGATTGGCATTTGGTATTTGGTAACCTCTCACGAAAAAGTTAACTTCAGATGAAGATTATGAGTAAAGGGTCTCCAAACAAGCTCAAGCAAGCAACAATTGGAGGAAAGCATAAAATTCAAAAAGAAAGAAAACCCAGAATTCCAGCTCCAAGCAATTGCAGATTTATTTATTAAAGTGAGGAGATGAGAAAATGCAAAGCGAACGTAATAACATTTGAGGATGCTCATTATCTGGGTCTTGGGTATGAAACACAAAAGACAGAAAAATAAAAAATAAAAACTGGAGAATTCAATTGAATATAACTAAAAGAAAAAGAAACATCTTTTCTGACTACCAAAGAGTAGAATTGTATACTTACCAACTAACATAAAGCCACTAGTTTGTGTTTTGGCAATTGCAAATTTGCAACTTTCAAGTCAGGTCAGGTCCCTGGTCAGAGAGAGAGACACTCGATGATCAAATAAAACTCAAACCTAAACATAAAGATGCCTTCCTTCCTAGGCAGAACCCCTACGGACCATAATCATCCCGAAGCTTATTGGTGTGCAGTATGAAGATCACAGACTCTCAATTCAAAACAAAAATTAATAAGAATAATAAAAGGAAAAGCCTTTTCCTTAGTCGTCCGGAGAAGAAAGAGCCAAAGAGGGTATTGGAAATGGAAAAAGGAAAAAATAATAGGGATTTTGTTTCTACTCTCTTATTCTTATTAAAGGCTAAAGCTTTTAGCTTTAAGCGGGTTCGACTTCAACACTCAACACAGCATATTGGGTTGGGTGGGTGGATTTTAGAAATTTGGTGGAGCTTTGTATCGTATATATCGGCATAAAGTCGCTTTCTTTTCTACATATATATGATGATGATATATATATATATATATATATATATTCCTTGTTCTTTTTCTTTTTTTTCTTTTCTTTTCTGGTTTTAAATTAATTATAGCGTTTGAATGGCGCCCTGTACTATTACTATACCCCAAATCCGAAATTCCTATTCTCCTCCCTCTCTCTCATCATCATACAGACATCATCACCGAACCCATCAGTCCGTCGGTCCCTCTTTTCCTACGTCAACAACAACTGTCTGTTATTCTTGTCATTTCTGCTGCACTCACTTTTCACTTGTATGTTTACCTTTTCACCAATTTTTTACTAAATCAGCGGCAACATATCATATGATATGAATTATGGATGGACAAACCAACTGGTGTCGATTGAAATTGGAACACACTCTTCCTTTCTTTTTTGCTCTTTCGTCTTTCCAGAACAAAGAAAAGAAAAGAAAAGAAAGCCCGTTACTTGACTTTGGATCAACTTCGTCAATACCGAGTCGTCTACGACTAATATTTCACACAAGAAATGACAAGTGTCAATCAAATAATGGTGCAGCAAACTCCTAATTATTGGGAATCAAGTTTTACAATCATTGGAAGGCAACAGATTAATTTAGTTTTTTAATTATTGGGGGATGTGTCCTGCATCTCTCGTCTTGTGATTGTTTCGGCTTTCTAAGTTTGATCGTTGGGGGTCTTAGTTTGCGTACTAGTTTTTCGACTTTCCCCACCAAAAATGCATGAACAACCGCACTCCATCTCCAGCATCCCTTTTTTTTTTTTGGTCAGCAAAAACTTCTTTAGATGGAAAAAAAAAAACCAAGAGAAAGAAGATGCAACAGGTCTCCAGTCAAAACCAATTGGTAATGAATAAGGGATCCAATTCCTTAAAGGCCGTGGACTTTAATATCATGAATAAAGTTGAGATTGCAACCCCAAAATTAATCGACAATGAGAAAATGACCACCTCTTTTATAAGTTATTGTAAAGTTTTTTAAGACCCATTTGATAACCATTTTAGTTTTCTTTTTTCATTTTTTATGAGGCAACATCATCAAATTCACATTACAAGGTAAAATGTAGTATATATGTTATCCATCCTGACTCAAAACAATTGAAACATCAACTTTTCATGCTTACATGAGTTAGGTCGGTTGGGCAGGGCAATGATCTGTCCCTCTTAAGGCATTTCCAGCAAGGGGCCTAGGGGAGGGCTGGGGTTTGGGGTAAAACTCGTTTCAGCAGGGAGGCAGCCCGGCAAGATGGTGGGACCCAAAGAAACTGGCCGCCCGAGGCGGTGGCTCGAGCTCACCGGGGCTAGCTTGTGTTGACGCCTACATTGTCGCCAACAATTATATGCCATGTGTCGTGTCCTGGACTCTCCGATCATAATTTTTGCTCCAATCCAACGGCAGACAATATTTTTGTAATAAAAAAATCTGAAAAAATTGAAAAAAATACCAAAAAATTACTTCTTTTTTTTTCTCTCTATACCTTATTTCCATTTTCAACATTTAAGTAAATGTCTTTGTCCTTTTACTTTTATTTATTTTTATATTACTCTATTTACTTAAGTTTACAATGTAAATAAGAGTTTACAATGTAAATAAGGAAGTACCCCTCATTTGGATTCAAATAAAAATACTAGAAAATCAAATTCCTACCAAATCAAAATATGAAAAATCGGTTTTAGTGCAAAATACGATTTAGGCTAAAAATGATGGCTCATTAAGTCAATATATACTTCATATTAAAATCTCATAAAATCAAATTTTCTTATTTGATGTGTAAGGAATAAAAGCCGCCAAAAATTATCTTGAGAAAATGATTATTCCGAAAAACCATTTTTCATACTTAGTCAATATTGCACCTCCGCTTTTAACACTTTTAACACCAAATCCTCATACTTTTTTTTTTCTATAAATACCAACCAATACAACTAATAAAATAAAATCTTATCTGAAAATGTTATCCGATATGAATAGTATTGACACGTAGGAACCCAAAAATCTTATCCGAAAATATTATCCAAATCAAATGTTTAAGTAAACAAAGTTGTGAAAAAAAACAAAAAAATGAATAGTATTTGCCATGGCAAGCCTAAAACTGCTGGAAATACATTTTGTTTAGCCACTATTCACGTGAATAGTAGCCGCCCTAGGGCTCCCCTTGGAAGTGCTCTTATATCTAAGTTCGAATCTTTCTCTTGTATATTAGATTAATTTAGAGTAATTTAAACTATCACTTGTATTATAATAATAATAATAAATCATATTGATTCTTCACCAATCTAAATTTAAAACAAAATTAGCTAGAAATTTGTATGCTTGTATGAGCTGATATTTCTCTTGGGGCTATGAAAGCACAGTTTGAGGAGTGTGAGGGTAAGAATCAACTTGTCATTGGACAAGTGTCCATATAACTAAGAGAGATATGGATGCATTGCAGTATGGAGATAGTTAATTTTAGTTGTACACTTTTGATTGACTAAGACATATATACAATACGTAACATAGGAATAAGACATTTCAAAAAGGACATGAGTTAATAATGGGACCTCTGCGCATCAAAATGTAATCTTTTGTGTCATAACTGTCGTTAGCATAAGAAAGCGTTTGATGATTGATACACTGAGACTGAGTCAGTGAGTAGAGTAGTTAGCTGCAAACACATACAAGAGTTTCCTTTTAGCAAGTTTCCTCTTCGATATGCAACTCAACTCATTCCATATGTTAGTCTTAGTCTTAGGTAGACAAATCAGCTCTTTCATTTTCATGCGGTGCGGTTTTAAATTTTAATCCTACGAGGGAGGGAGAATATGCTTTTTTCTTATTTTTTTTATTATATATTTCCCTTTGTTTTGCTGTGTTTGTATTTTTATTTTTACAAGGAGCAAAAAGAAAGGTTGAACCAAAGCTAACATGGATTGAGTTGAGCAACTAACACACCAAATTAAGGTAGACATGCAGTTCGTCTCAAATTAAAACGACTCATTTCAAGTAATAACAGCCAGGGGCAGAGCCACCTTTGCCCCCAGTGTTTTGTAAGCTTCCACTAATTAATGTAATGTTTTGTAAAATATTAACATAAATTTGTATGTTTTCAGTTAATGGCCCCCAACCCCAAATTCGAATCCTAGCTCAGCCTAACTAAAAGTACGTTTAATTTTCAGTATGCAAATTGTTTATTGTAGAGAATTTTGTTTGTATGATGACGTATATTATATATAAAATGACAATAAGTATAATTATAGGATAATCATATATATATATATATATATAGAGAGAGAGAGAGAGAGAGAGGCTTGTTTCCAGAACTAGAAGTCGACGTGTGAACAGTTTTTATCATGTATAATATATCTATTTTCGGTTTAAAATGCCACCCCTAGGTTTCATTGCGGTAAATTATCGGTAGAACTATAACCAAAAACTTTTTTATATTACATTTTCAACTGTTTATGTTTTAGTCTTAGCAACAAAAATATGTTAATGTGTTTACATGTGGGCGCTAAACCAGTGACAGTGAGACCAGACATCCAGAGGCCCACAGCAAAGCAGCTCCCACAAGCCCACCGTCCAAGAGCTCTAAGCCTTCCACGTGCATGAACACGTGGCATCATGGAAGCATGTCGTCACTCATATATTTGTCACAATCTAACTCTAGCCCCTGATTTGCCGAGGACGGTTACTGGGATGACAAAATCACAAATATCTAATTTAAAAAAGGAAAGGAACACGTGGCGAGCGATGGCTATCCTTTGATATTTGCCGGTTTCGGCTAAGGTTTTGCAGCCATCGTTACGTTACGATTCCGCTACATCCATAATAGATAATACATTGGACATTGAATTTGAGACACTTCTTGAGAGGTACACGCAAGGCAACAAAGTAGGAGTGCGTGCCACGTGTAGAAGATTGTCAACGTAATGATGATCATGCCCGCCGGCCCGCCCGCCTGAGCTGGTTTGCTAGGTTCGTTGGATTGAGATTCCCACCCAAACGATGGACTGTCTGTCTGGCGCTCGCTAGCTAGCTAGCTGGGATTAGACTGAATGGCCATATAACTGATCTGCATGCACGACACGTAACACCAAATCATACGCGTGGGGCCTACTTCTTTCTGGTCCTGGCGGGGTTTTCTTCTTTTCGTTTCGTCTGTTTCGAAGAAGACGGAAAAGCTATAATGAGGGCTTAAAGTGAGGAGGTTATTTGAGGAGGTCAAATCTCACCATCAACAAATGTAAAGAAATTATGAGACTTAAATATTTTAAATGTTTTGACGGTCGGATCAGTCTCTTCAAATAACCCCCTCACTTTAACTCCTCATTGTAGAAGCTCCCCGAATAAGAGGGCTACGTCCGAGGCTTCTGGTTAGCAACTTGGCATAATCTATCAAAGAAAGCCCAAAGGGCACCAACCAATAAGCCCCAACCCAACGGTCACAAGGGCGGAGGGTATTTACGTCTTCTCATAAAAATCCCACATTCAAATATGCTTAACATTCCCAGACTCGCAAATGTTTCCCTCCACCGAGAAACCCTAATAAGTTTGCAAAGAATTGTTGGGTTCTCAAATCCTTCTTCAACAATTTATTTAATTAATAGGTGAAGATTGCTTTCTAAGTTAAGGATTAAAAGTTTTGGATTTCAGATTCCGGTTCTTGGCAATTGGCATTGTCAATTTGTCATTATCATGGATGAAGAGTGCATACAAAGCTCAGCCTCAGCCTCAGTGGATTTGATTTTCAAGTTTGAAAAGATTCTTCCTGGAGTTGAGAAATCTGCTTCTATATCTCCTGATCGAGTGAAAAACCCAAGAATTCTTGAGAATAAGATTGAATGTCAGACACCGGAGAAGATAAACGAGCCTTTAAACACCAAATACCACGAGGGGCTAGTCCAACTTCCAGATCCAATTTTCCATGGCTTCTGTTTCTCTTTTTTTTTTCTTCTTCTCTAACAAAGTACGAACGATTGTTTGAGTCTAAAGCTTGTCATCTTCTTTGATTTGCAGATATAGGATTATGGCAGACTTCTTTGACCATATGAATTGTTCCTTGAGGTTGCTTCGTCTGCGTAAAAGGTCACCAACTTTTCAAAATATTTCTACTCAGGTGGAAGTCCTAGCGAAACGGTAATGTTTGATTTAGTTCAAAATATTTCTCCTTAATGTGCAGTTTCTTTTCCATGGTGGCGGGTAGGATTGTTTCGTTTTCGTATTGTTTTCCTTTTCTTGTTTTTTGAACTTTTTAATCAATTGGAGGAATAATTCACAAGGGATTGGTGCTTCCAATAGACTTAATAGGGTTTTGACTAATATGCGTCAATGAAATATGGTGCGATTCTCAAAAAGTTCAAACCTTTTAATGGATTGAGGGAAAATAGGACTATGGCTTTTGTTCTAATATGAGAATTCAACCAGTATATACGATAAAATGGTTTTTATAGTATTGGTTCTCCAGTATCAAGATCACAATCATAACTTATAAGATCATGCAGTTTAGCTGTCAATCATCTAGATTCACACCTGCTCCATCAATATCAACGTAATGAGTGAATGGAGAGAGCCAAATCCATCAAGGACCAGGATCCGTTTTGTATTGTTAAGGACTTTAGTTTCTTGTTTGTGATTCGCAAGATGTTGAGAATAACTTCATAACTAACAGCCAGAGAAATTCTAACTCACTCTTAGCTGCACTTCCACATGTTATTTTTCTAAGCAACTAGTACTTCCAGATGCTATTTTTTAAAACAACTAGTATGAGGATCTGGTCTAAAGTTACCATTGTTTAATTTATATTTTGTTTTCTCTTATGAACTTACGAGTTATGACTATATAGTATATACTTTTTACTGAACTGTTCTTCTTTTTATTTTTCCAGAAAGTTCTTGTACAAGCATCTTGCTCAAATGAAATTTATACTTCCTGAAGCCATAAAGATAGATAGAATTTTGGTGCAGGACAAGAAAACTCCATGCATGAAGCCAGATATGAATATCACCTTGCTATTTGATATTGTGGAAGGTCACCGTGAAGTATCTGACTTTATAGCTGTGCGCCAAGTTTTTGCTTCTAGGCTCATTAATTTCTTTGCCATGCATCCTGAGGTACTGTGATGTCTCTTTCTCTGATTTTTTTCCTTTTTGCTTTTTACTTCCTTCTTCGAAGTGAGAGACTGTTGCAAGCTCCTTGGTTGGGCCTTATAAATATTTTTGTAGATTTCTAGGTTGATGGTCTTATTTTGGCGCATGATAAGTTGACTATATAAAACAGGAAATGTGGATCTGAACTGTTACATTGCTTGTGGTGCCACATAAGACATGAAACAATACCTAGAAAATGTCACTTTTGGTTCAGTAAGTGGCATATGATAGCCCCATGGTGTATAAATTGTTTAGCAATCAGATTGTGCTGGCTTCAACTTAGTGATTCTATTAGGTGGGCTTGGGATTAGCTATTGGGTGCCATTTAGGAGATGAAACAGTGCCTGTCAGAAAGTTTGGTTCAGTAATTTGTAGATGAAACTCCCATTCTGTATGAAATGTGTGGTGATCAGGTTAACTTGACTCTCTTTCCTTCACTTGGGCTTAGCTTTTTGCATCAGTCATTTGATTAGTTAAGCCAAGGTGATGAATTATTTTGGTGTTAAAAGATAAAAGCAATGAACTCATGCATTTGTATTTCTTCGGTCAAGGCTTGTGATGTTCCAGAGGACATATTGCCGGAGCCTTTTAGCCAAAGAAGAGAGATACCTGTCCTGGAGAAATTACCTATCAATTCTTCAATGGAATTTAAAGCAACTTCAAATGAAACTGAGCTGTTTTTAGAAAAAGTTCATCCATATGCATATCTGAGCAGACACTTCTCTCAGAATGCTGTTGTTGCTGAAGCAGAAAAGGTCCAACTCTTAGCATCTCCAGTCCCCTTGCCATCTTCTGGCAGTATGAATAACCAAGGTATTAAGAATGAGCAGAAGAAAGAATTTCCAGTTCTGTCTTCCAAACCTGATAGTATAACTGAGCTAGATATCAAAAACGGGCAGCAGAACAAACCATGTTCCAAGTTCAGTATTATCAACCACTCAGTGCAGCTGAACCACCCTCAACGCTCTAGTGCTTCCAGTGTATCAGAAAGCCCTCTTGTAATGCTCACCTCATCTGCTGATAGTATCATGATAGAAACACCTACACCCTTGACACCAAGGAGATCAATGCCCAGTTGTGACGCCAAGCATGTGACCATGAACAGCCAATCAGAATCATGTCATAAGCCTGCAAAAAGAATTCTAGACTTCTCACACTTGGAAGGTGATAAAATTTCATTGGACTGCACTGCAGATGAGTCGGACTGCTACAAAGTTGTAAACAAGAACATCCCTAAAACTAAAGAAGGACTTTTTGAGGATGGAAATGTTACTTGTTCTCTGGCAACACTGGAGGTATGCTGGTTTCAAACTTCTCTAGTTATTCTACTGAATGTGGCAATTGCACAGGAATTTAATTCTTTACTGTTTTCTTAGACTTGCATTCTCATAACCTGTTTTTCTTCAGGGTGTTGATTGACTTGGGTAATCTTAAATCTGTTAGCCAGAATATCTAGTTCGAGGTTCATGATAAGATAAATAGATTGGCTGGCATCTATTTTGCACTCCATCTTTAATTTGTACTCGTCTGCATGATATGACACCAGGAAATTTATTGTTATTTATTTTTCCATGTAGATATTCTGATATTGTTTTTAGGTGTGGAAAGATGCTAGATTTGCTCTTCTACATGCTTTTTTCTTTCTTTCTAAACTGTGCAGTTGTTCTGCTTCTATTTTGTACTTTTACCTTTTATCTGTTAGTCATTTGAACTTAAAAAATAACAAAAATCTCCTTATCTGTTTCCCACTGATTGGACTTTGCCATTATAGGTTGAGCAGATCCTTGGTTGCGGTAATGAGGATCTCGAGAAGAGCCAAAAAAGTGCATTGCTGTGCCAGCAGATGTCTGCTTGCCTGGCTGACTTGGTTACTATAATCCACAGTATATTCAAGTCTCTTAACTGGTCTCCAATCACAAAAGAGGAGCTTGTGCACAAGATAATTATGAATAACTTTGATGTTGTTGAAAGAAGTACGTATCAATGTGCTAACTACTGGTACATGTTTGATTGCATTTCAAAAGTAGGTGTTTCATGACTGTACCTTGTTTTCTTTGCAGGAGAAGTTGAAGAACAGATTGATCTTCTTGAAAGCCATGTTCCAGATTGGATACACAGGAAGTCTTCTGGTGGCGATACTATGTACAAGTGAGTTTTTATTTTCATTTCTTTTAAAATAAAAAATTCGTTCATATTTTTGTGCATGAGAGATCTCTGTTACATGATTATCAGTGTGTTATAAGCTCTTAAAAATAGAGTCGTAGATCTTGAGCTTATAGCTGAGTTGATGGTGACTTTGTTCATTAGTAGCGGTGGATTTGGATTCGAAAGTAGTGTCGTAGATCTTGGATCCCACCATATTGTTTAGTACTTGATTTATCCGATCCACTGCAATATGATAGTGGAAGGGGATAGGAATTGGTGCGATGTTTTCTAGAAAATACTTTAGGGTAAGTGGCAGGAGTCTTCCCGTAAGTAAACTCTGTGGCTTGCATGCAGTTTCGCAGACCTTTTTTCGATGCTTGGTAGAGGGCAATGGGTTCGGGAGGACTTATGTCATGATATATATATATATATATATATATATATAGTTTTTCTCTAATGCGGACATCCGCATTGTGTTAAAGTCCGGTCGTGTCCTTCCAGCTTCTTTTCTGTAGGTGGATTTGCTTTCATACATGTATAAAGCAAAAACATGGTAAGCACTCCATATATAAATATATAATTAGGGGTTGGGCCTTCCAAAAAGTATCCCAAAAGTGGGAAGGTGTGCAGAAGAACAATAAGCAATACCATTGGTTGCTACTGTAAGCTTGCTTCTTTTTCTGTTTAATTATAGAGCCATGTCAGTGATGAATGGGTTCCACTAAGCCAGTATGGCTCCTCAAGCCAAGTGAGTTCCACTAAGAACCAAATTCACTTGCAAAAAGAAGTTGCAAAAGAGACGACTGGACTTTAACATAATACGGACGTCCGCATTAGAGAAGAACTCATATATATATATATATATATATATATTGGAAGCTACCTGCATATTTTCCAGGATAGGAAGTTTGTGTGCATGCCTATTGTTTGAGGCTGCAAAGGAGTTGGAAATTTGAAGGACCTTACTCAGTGTACCTAGTCAGCTTATTTATTTACATAAGAAAAATAGTTCCCAAGTTTGTCCCTCGTACAAGTTTATTTTCATTATGGATATTTGTTTTTCATCTTATTCAAAAGCTTGTCACGGCTTCCAAATCAGATTCAGAACATATATATGGTGTCTTATACTTTTCAATCTCATGTTTTCTCCGATGACATGCAGCATCAAGAAAGTGCCAAACTTGAACTCAGTTCTATCAAAGCTTAAGGCGAACATGATAATTTAGATCGAGGGACTGAATTTCTTATTAAGAAGGCTTCTTTTGAAGTTGGTGGCACTTGCAAAAAGGAAACTGCGGAGTCTTGCTTTACTAAGTTACTATGGCAGCTTCGCTGCGCAGTTGCTTCATTTTAGAAACATGGTGTTATCTATATTTTCAAACCATTGATTAAAAGAATATATATATATATATATATTTTCCAATTACATCACAGGGAATATATATACTTTCATGCGCTTTTTTGTCTATTTGCACTCTGTTTCTTTCTTGTTATTTAATTCTTCTTTTTTATACAATTTAATTTTTCTTTTATTAACAAGTGAATATGTCAAAGTGCTTTTTTTCTTGGGAGTTTCACTAAAACACCCAAAATGGAGGTTGAAATTATAAAAAAACCCAACACCCAAAACACTTTATAAACACACCCAAAACCCATCATTACACACACTCAAAACCCATTTATAAACACACCTAAAAAGTTGACTTTGGGGTTGATTTTGGGTGTGTTTCTATATTTAAATAGTGTTTGGGTTTTTTTATAAATACATGTCTATGATTGGGTTTATTTATAAATTTGTATTTTTTCTTCTAACTTATTGGCTTTGAGGGAGGGGAAAATTGAACAAAGGACCTCTAATTCGTAGATAATTATCAATTGAATTAAGTTTAATTTGGCATGTGAGGTAGTTATTACTGGTAGTAAGAGAAATTAGGCTTTTTTTATGTGTTTTAATTACATTTTTACCCTTAGGTCCCATTTGGTTCGCAAAAAGGATTTGATGGAAATATTTCTCATGTCTTTTTCTAAAGGATGGAAAATGGAAAATTATATTCCCATGTTTGGTAGTGCTGTGAAAGCAACCAGGAAATACCATTTTATTTCATTTCCCATGTTTAGTTTGCTTATAAATGTAAAACAAAATTTGTCTAATTTTCCAATTATATCCACATTAGATAACAAAAAAATTATGCATTTAATGCTATATTGTAATTATAAATTATTTATAGGGACGAAATGATCATGAATTATGTGCATTTAATGTTGATATTAGTTTCTTATTGAAAGGGAAAATGGAACCCAAGGAGGGAAGCCATGAAGAGAATTCCTCTTGTCCGTCGAACCTTACAAAAATAATATTTTATAGACATAAATGTCATCCAAAAATGCCGGGAAAGCTTGCGCAAAGCGGATTCCAACAACTCGCCTAAATTCTGCTTACCCAAAACCTATTCGAACAGGAGACTAGCCCAGCGCATGCCCACCAGGCCGGTTTTTAAGCTCAGTCGGGGACACCTAATGAAGGTAGCTACGGGCAATAACAATGCACCAACCTTACCATATGGTAAAATCAACCACTAGGAGAATCTAGAGCTAACTGGAGTTCTGTTCCATCCTTTGATAGAATCACGCACCTATTTGAGTGAAATCGTTTGGGTGAAGCTTGTGAACTGAACACCTATTAAAATTCAGCTTGTCGAGACAGATAATTGAATGAAGCTTGGAATGAATTAATTAAAAAATGAAATAAATTAAGACAATACGACAGAGCAAAATCTAGCATTTAATCTTTCTTGCCAAGCGGCTTGGGTCCTCCAGTAAGGGGGGAAAAGTCACGTCTACTAGCACAGAAGTCGCGATCCAACCGCAGTTGGTTTCAGCAGACTTAGTCGTCTCGTAAGAAGCCGCTTGGCTAACCCGCCACGCTGCAGTGCTCGTGTCGGTCATGTATCCTGCGTGGGCTCGAGTTCCCTTTCTTTTGGGGAGGTGCCCTCGATCCCGCTCGGGGGAGGATTTCATTTTCCCCCCCTATTTTTCCATATGTCGGACAACCACTTCCCATGTGTGGTCATTTCCTATGAACCAAATGTAGTATAGAAGATTAAGCTTCACTTTTTATCTAACTTTTTTTGTCTTTTCTAAATAATGTTTTTATTTCAAGCTCATCCCATATATTTTGTAACATTCAATAAATAACATTACTTTCATTGAAAACAACATAGCACATTCTTTCATCCCAAAAAAAAAAAAACAAAATTTAAAAAATAGCACATTCATTTATCCAGTAATCTTTTTACTGAGTAAATGTTTTAGATTTTTATTTTTATTTTCTTTCAAAATTTCCTTAATTCAATTTCTCTTTGTATCGATATTTTTGTCAATTGTTTATATTATATTTCCTGTCGTATTTCATTAACATCCATGACAGGATCTGCCCCGAATTTCCCGAAACCCGAGATGAATCCTGTGGACACCCCGGCATCAATATTTTTGTCAATTGTTTATATTATATTTCCTGTCGTATTTCATTAACATCCATGACAGGATCTGCCCCGAATTTCCCGAAACCCGAGATGAATCCTGTGGACACCCCGCATCACACCCATGCCGGGCTAACTCACTAAAATGTAGCCTCCTTTTTCAAAAGGAGTAGGGCACGAGACCTTCACGAAAGTTCGTAGTCTTCCCTGTAAATTGAACATTTCCCAAAATTTCCACCTGCATAAAGTACATTTGATAACCCAACCGCCAGCATGCACAGTATAACAACATGCAGTTCACATAAACTGCCTCCGGCCTTCAAATAATTCGAAACAGAAATGCCCGCAATGTTCTTAAATCAAATTAATGCATTAAACAATGCATAATATAAACTCAAACTTATTTATGAATGCCTACTGAAATCAACATAGAATAACTTCCCAACTAACCAACATACGAGGTTTTAACCTCCTATCATAATCGAATCTCGTTTTCACCCAAATTTCAGGACCAACGACGAGATCGAACCAATCTCAATAAAACAATAAGAGCAAAGTTTAGCTCGCGGCAGCACCTAGGCACTACCCTAGGCTACCTACGTACCCTTACTAAGGGATCAAGCCACACGTAGTTCTTTTATGACCTTTTTACTTTAAATCACAATTCACCAATCATCATCTCACATATCTCCCCATACGTCGGATCTACCAACGCCACGTATGGGGTCTGTCAACACGCCAGCTACTCCTACGACACGTGCGACCTCACAAGCATATCACATCTCTCCCCATACGCCGGATATACCAACGCCACGTATGGGGTCTGCCAACACGCCGGCTACTCTTACGACACGTGCGACCTCACAAGAATATCGCATCTCTCCTCATACGCCGGATATACCAACGCCACATATGGGGTCTGTCAACAAGCCGGCTACTCCTACGACACGTGTGACCTCACAAGCATATCACATCTCTCCCCATACGCCGGATATACCAACGCCACGTATGGGGTCTGTCAATACGCTGGCTACTCCTACGACACGTGCAACCTCACAAGCACATGGTGGTACTTACACAGTGTAATCAATATCCGGGGAGGTACATAGGGTAGTGCGAATAGCACTCAAAACTGACATTCTATACTCTTTTATACCTTTGTATGCACACATAATTATATACATTAATTTCTAATATTGTAAACACCTTAACAACCGTCTAGCCTCCGATAAATCCCCAATTAAAAATCATCATTTAATATCCTAAACCCACAATATCCACATAACTCGACTAACAATCAAAACATGTCGCTACGGTCATTTTAATCTTCCTAGGAAGGTAACACTACCTAGGAAGTCTCATGGTCAATCCAGGGTCAAATTACCCAACCTTGGTTAAACGGGTCCGTCGGGTCCACGACCTCCAAATTCTGATCCGAAAGTCCCCATAGGTTCTTCAATGCCTGGGACACATGCCCTGCAAGTTTGGTCCAGATCAGACGGTCAGATCGCTCACGATCGTATGATCAGATGGTTACTAAAACCCCAGCCCTAGGGTTGGTATTTCCGGAGTATCCGGGACTTCGTTTTATGATCCGTCGAATCCTACACGACTCTAAGGATGTCTAAATTAACATATTATCAATTCAAGACCATCCAACGATCCAAACCTAGTGAACCCGGATAACGTGCAATATGCGATATCCGTTCGGGACTCTAACGGTATCCAAATTGGGATCCAAGCACAGTTACGCGCTTGTGACAACCTGAGGATCCCATTGGGACAAAAATGCCCTCATTCACGCCCGGCAGCGTGGGTGTCCAAAGTGATTACCCTTCGCCCAGAAAATCTCCAAATCTCGGCTCAAGACTCCTACCCTAGGTAAAACACCCTATTTGGAACCACTTTTGTTCTTGGACCTACCCCAAAAACTGACCGGAAGTGGCCGGAATCACGAACCCAAAATCAGCCGGACCCTAACTCGAAAATCAGACAATCTAGGCTCAAAATTAATGAAATCTTACTCAACCATCAGCTAGAGCTCGAGGAATAGGTGGATTTCCATACCTGGATCTCCAAAAATGGCGGCCGGAAGAGAGAGATCGAACAACTGGAATTTTCCTCTCAAACCGGTCGGTTTTCTGCAAAATCCGGCTGTGTGGCTGCCGTCTAGCGCCAGAGAACAAGTGAGGATGGACGGCAAAGAGGCCGGTCATTTTGGGACCGTCCCACCGAGCAAAGTGGCGAACTTGGCGGTGGCGAACAGCTGCTGGGGGTTTCGTGATAGAGGAGAGAGATAGAGAGAGAGAGAGAGAAATGAGGGCATTTCTGACTTTTATCAAAAATTCCTTTTTCAAATAATTACGATTATGCCACTGAGTTTCATTCGATCATAACTCTCTCGTTACAACTCCAATTTGAGCCCATTACGTGTCTATGGACTCATCTCAGTACAACCTACGTAATGTTACAACCGGAATTCCAAAATTCCTTCCGAATAAAAAAAGACCAAAATACCCCTATCCTAAGGGTAAATTCGTAATTTCACTCAAATTAATTAAATATGAAATAAATTTGGAGTTGGGGTGTTACAATCCATTCGATAGTTTTGCTACAATGATATTTTGATTTTAATGCTCCAAAAACGTTAGGAATATATATTGGGTGTGAGCTCAAACCGAATCCAACCGCCCTTAGATTTATTCAGTTAATATGATGATTTGTGCATAAATCCGAACCAAAACAAACCGTTTATATCTACAGTATGGTTTTTGGTTTTGGAAGGGAGTCATATCGTACACAATCGTATCCATCCCCAATACAATTTCGTAGAGTAGTTTATGTGCAAACGAATATATTTTTATAAAATGGCTATAATTTTTGTTTTTTGGGGTTGCATTTTGTCAATACATATATTTTTGGGAAATTTACATAAATATCATCTGAACTTTTAGCCACTTGTGCGATTACCATATGAACTTTCAATTTTTACTTTCAACCACTTGAACTTTGCAAAGTGTAGCAATTTACCTTCTATTATAACTCCGTTAAAATAACCATTAAATACAGTCACAAGTTGAACATGTGATATTTTTTAAAGGACATTTTCATGAATTTATTATAATTTAAAACTTACATTTTTAAAACTAACATAATTAGAAAGAAAGGAAGCAAAAAAAAAAAAGAAAAAGAATTCAACCTAATTAATTGTACCCCAACCTCCCCCACACCCCTTCTCCTTCACTCCCCGACAGCCCCCGCCTCCCCCACCCTAAAACTCCTCTCTCTCTCTCTCAACTGCACAAAGAAAAGGCCAAACTCTGCAAATCAATAACAAATTCAGCAATATTTAATTGCCAAGTTGGATTTTATCAGCCTAAAGAAAAAAGGAAAACGTCATGATTGGTCGGTTGCAAATTGGTAGTGGAGGAGAAAGATGTAGGGGGAGGCGAGAGATAATATGCTTGATTTTTGTTTTTGTTTTTAAATTAGTTTCAAAAATTTTAATTTGTTTAATTGTAGTAATTTGATTTAATGAAAATTTTAACGGAGTTACACGTAAATGGTAAATTGCTACACTTTATAAAGTTTAGGTGGTTAATAATGAAAATTAAAAATTCACGTGGTAATCTCACACATGCTTAAAAATTCAGGTAGTATTTATGCAAATTTCCTTATATTTTTTATTAAATTAAAAGGGACTTACTTTTATTTAAAATTTTCAAGCCACATGATTAATCAATCAAATAAAAGAGTAATGTAAGGGAGATCACAGATTATATACCACATTATGTGAAAGAGCTAGAAATCATCTAAACAATAAGGGCCCGTCTGGTAACGTTTTCGGAGAATGTTTTCTGAGAATATTTTCAGAAAATGAAAACAAGAAAACAAATTTGCATTTTCAGGAAATGAAAATGCGTCTGGTAGATTAATTAGAAAACATCTTTAGAAAACAAAAACAATGAAAACGTGTCTGGTAGTACAATTGTTTTTCAGGTGTATTTTTGCTAATTTTAGTTCTAATTTTTTTTAATTCTGATATTTTTAGAGGCTAAAATTATTGTAAACAATGAAAAAAATTTAAGCTCAAAAACTACCTTATCTCCTTTTTTTCTTTTTTTTCTTTTTCTTCTTTTTCTCCTTTTCTCTCTTTCCTCCTTTTTTCTTCTTCTTTTCCTTCACATGGCTGCTTCTTTTTTCTCTTTTTCTTCCTCTTTCCTACTTTCTTCCCCTTTTCTTCTTCCTTTCCTTCCCCAGGCCGTTTCTTTTTTCTCCTTTTCTTCCTCTTTTCTTCTTCCTTTCCTTCCCAGGCCACACCCACTCCTCCTTCCTTCCATGGCATGAATCCCATACACCCACCCATCTCTCTCTCTCTCTCTTGATCCACTAATTAATGGTTGTGATGGTTTGATTGGGTGATGATGGTGGTTGAGTTGGGTATGTGGTGGTTCTTCTTCTTGTCTCTGTTTTTTTCTTCTTCTTCCTCTGTATTTTTTTTTTCTTAATTTGTAGATTTGTTTATTTTGGGTCGGAGAAGATGGGTGTTGTTCCTGTTGGTGGGTTTATTGGTTGTCAAGAGAGAGAGCTAGAGTTGTTGATGGGATGCATTCTTGTGTCTTCGGAAAACACTGAAATTGAAATCACTGAAAACAACTTTTTTTCATTTTCAACTTTTGTTCACAAAGTCAGATTTGTTTTCAGAAAACGTTTTGTGAGGGAAAACGAAAACGATGCACCGAACGTGTTTTTGTGAAAAACAGGAAACAAAAACAGAAAACAAGCTCTAAAAACATTACCGAACGGGCCCTAAATACGTGAATAATCATAAGAATGTCCCATATTTGTTTCACTTAAAATATGTCGAACATAAGATTACGAAATATGCTCAATCAAATACCAAATATATTGGACAATAGATCTTATATTCTAATAAAATTGTATATCCTTATGTTCTAAAGTAATTGTATATCCTTAGAATGAATTCAACTTTTATCTTTATTATTTTATTTTATTTAATCAAGAGAAACTTCATTAGATTAACTTCAATAATACAATTAAAGACATGACATCTAAAGCATATATTTAGAGAGGACAACAAACAAACATGCCAAAAACAAAACTAAAGCGGATAAAAGTTGCACTAATACTACTAGCCCACATCACCACAATTAAATATAATCCCAAACAAAGCCCACAAATCAAAAGCTATAAGCAACCCAAAAGCTTAAATATACCTTACCACCTGAATAAGCGTCAACCACAACTTCTATCCCTAAAAATTGTAACTGAATAACCCATGTAAGTACTTAACAAAAACTCATTGCTTCAACATGCAAAACATTTGTAAATCCGATAAAATAGAACCATCGACAATTGGATGAGACTTTTTTTTTTTAGTACAAGCGATGTTTAAACTATAGGAGAGAGAGATTTCTCACACACACACAACTATGATACCAATTTTTGGTCTGTAAGTCAAAATCATTTTTCATTAGACTAGACCATATTGACCAATTGAATGAGACTTTGAATATTGTTTAATGTTGAGATTGTATTTTTATAACAAAAAAAGTATTTGAAGCATAAAAAATAAAAAATAAAAGTATTTGTATTTTTCCAAATACTTTTTTTGCATCTCTTAATTTTTCGAAAATAAAATTAATCAGTATCGAACTATTTTTTTTATTTTTCTTTAAATTTGTACTAATCAAACACCAACGCACGCTACTTCGCATCAGAAACGAGGTGATAATCAAACCCATCACAGTTATGCCACGTGGCAATCAAAGTCGTTTGGTGACCGTCGGATGTTGAGCACAAGCCAGAGGAGGCTTTTATAGTGAGGAGAAAACCTAACCTTAGCGCCGTCTGAGGTTGAGGGCTTGGCTTCTTAATCTTTATCTCTTCTTATCCCACACACAAAAACCCTAGGAAGGCCAAAACCTCAAAGGTGAGCTCTTTCGTACTTCCGTTATTGTCTTTAATCATGTATAGTAGGTGTATCGCTTTCTGAGTTAGGGCTCTTCTTCTTTGTTTTGATTTTGTTTATGCTTGTTTTCTGGGTAACACGGATATATAAAGGTATGAGGGTTATCCGGCGGGCGCTTGATCATCAACTGAAGTTTCAGTTTCTTTGTTATTTTACTTTTTATGTCTTTCAAATTCATTCGGCGGCCAAAAAGGCTGCTTTTACTTGGTGGGTAATGCAATTATGCTACCAGTATTGTAGTGTTAGACTTTTCTGGTTGGTTTATTAATTGTTTGCGCAGCCAAAGAGTATGTTTGAAATGCGTTTACTTGATGGGATTGCAATTTTGCTACACTTGTGCTCGTATTGTTCACATATATTATTACTACTACTTTGGAAGTGTCATCCATTATTATAGATTTTGTATTTCTCTGTGTTCGAGGATGTGAAAATTCCAAAATTTTAAATTCTAAGTGGGTTTTTACCATGACAGTGTTACCGGTATCATATTATCCAGATTTCGCAATTCTACTTGTATCACAGTCTTGTATATATGTGTTGTTCTCTTAAATTTAATTAAGATATACTCAGTTTCGGAGATAATTGTTGATGTTTATGGGATTTGGATGGTGTTCTGAACTACATGGTTATGGTTTCGTTGCCAGACAATTGATGCATTCTTTCATCAGTTTCATGTTGGCACTTCATAGATGCTTGGTTTTCTTAGTATAGTGTGAGATTGAAGAAACAAGATAACAGAAAATAGAATCTTTGTCCTTTATTTGAGACATTGTAAAATTCATTTTAAAAACAATTTGTGACATTGTAAAACAAATTGCTCGGTCGTGTTGGAGGTTTTATTGCTTAAAACACAGACTACTTAACTTTAGATGCAATGTTTTGGATCTTGAATCATTTTCAATTGAAACTCATCCCTTCATCTTACAGTACCCACTTTTTATGCAGATGAATCGGGAGAAACTTATGAAGATGGCCGGTGCGGTTCGCACTGGTGGAAAGGGTAGCATGAGGAGGTGGGTTAACTTTTAAGCTTGAAACTCCTTTTCTCTACCAATTTGAGTCACAGAGGCTGAAATATCAAGTTTTGGCTTTAATGATTATGAGTTAAATATGCGTGCAGTTATATGTGGGCCAGTTTAATGCCAAATATGTCACTTAATATGGTTGATGCTCATTTGGTCTGCATGCATTATATTGAGCACCTGATGAAGTAGTTTACTTCATCAAATTATTGATTTGCAATTTGAGTTCCTTATGTGAAGCAGTTAGTGATGGCATGTTGAGTGGACCGTTGTCTTTTGTTGTTTTACCATGTTTTTTTTTCTCTTCTTATTCTTGTAATTTTTTAAGACTTTCATAGTCTGTTCTTCCCATGGGGAACAGAAAGTTTTCTCTTTTATTGATTTGTATAACCATTGCAGTTGTACTAATGAACCAACAAAGAAAAGTAACATGCAATCTTTATGTGGCGCTCTGTGAATTTAAATACAATCATTTAGTGTATGCTGCATTTGGTGTTCGTTATGGCTCCCTAGTTTAAGGAGCTCATAACAGAAAGGTAGTCTCCAATTGTTGTAATTGCTTTTTCAGTAAAGAGCCTACTCTGAGGAGAGTGTGATGGGTTTTTCTGCTCTTCTGTTTTGAGTTATAAGTCTTACACATTCGTGCAGTTCTTTGTAATTATCACATGTTTTTTGTGTGATCTTCAGTACATGATTTTGTTTATTAATTTATGTTCCCAATTTCAGAAAGAAGAAGGCTGTTCACAAGACAACTACCACTGATGACAAAAGGCTTCAGAGCACCCTTAAGAGAATAGGGGTGAATGCTATTCCTGCAATCGAGGAAGTTAACATATTTAAGGATGATGTTGTCATCCAGTTCATAAACCCCAAAGGTGAAGCTAACCTGCCAGAACTCTGATCCTGTAAATTATTATTTTGATTTACTTGTCCATTTCAGTTCAAGCTTCTAATATTTTGATTTTCTCTAATAGTTGATGATTTTCCTTGTACATTTCAGTTCAAGCTTCTATTGCTGCCAATACTTGGGTTGTTAGCGGTTCTCCGCAGACAAAGAGTATGCCAATATTTATTCTCTATTTTTTAAATTTGAAGTGATGGTTTAACTTGTTAACCGTTCTGGTGTCTTCTATATTTTCAATTTAATAGTAATATAGAAAAATGGATAGAATATTGGTGTTATGGGCTTCCAATAGTGTATTTACACGATCAATTTACTCTTGAGTGGTTGTCAATATGTGCTTTGGATTGGAAATTTGTTTTGAATGTTGTACTATCTGGTAAGAGAACACTACCTGAGTTTTGAAACAATAAACATATATAAATGTTTATTTGTGTTTGTGTCTGGATATTAGGCTGCATTGAGCCTGTTATTACCTTTTGATTGACCTTGTTTAGATTTTTGTCATATTGGCATATAACTTGACATATGATCTCTCTCTGTTGTAGAGTTGCAAGATATTCTTCCCAGTATTATCAGCCACTTGGGTAAGTGTGGTTGTGATCCTTTTATTCTGTTCCTGCTTAAAGAGGAGTTGGGGAATTCCTTATGACACCTTTTATTATTTTCAGGGCCAGATAACTTGGACAATTTGAAGAAACTGGCAGAGCAGTTCCAGAAGCAAGCACCTGGTGGTGGTGGTGGTGGAACCGCTGCCCAAGAGGACGATGATGACGACGTCCCTGAGCTTGTTGCTGGCGAGACCTTTGAAGCCGCTGCAGAGGAGAAGGACAAGGAGGAGGAGAAGCAAGCTTCCTAGAGAGTTTCAAGGGGATTTTGTGTCATTTTATATACTTTCAATTTTCTGAAAGTTTTTTTATTTTACTTTTAACACCTTTTTTTTTATATTAAAAAGTCTGACCGTGGTTGTTGTGATTCTCCTTGTGGTACTCTGGAGAGTAGTTACTTTTATCTTTTGGTTAAAATCTAGTTTTACTATTTCCTAATTCTTGATCGATTATTGTGTTTAATGATTATTGTCTTGCGACTGTCGAGGTGTTAAAAGAAGCATCCTGTTTGAATGCAGTTAGGTGGTTGCATAAGTTGTTTTATTTTAATGAACTCTTTATATTAGACTTAGGATTTAGAGGGGGTTTAGGGTAGCAACTAGCAGAGAAAATATTTTGCAGAGTGCATGTGATTAAGTCTGTTAGTTAACCAACGAAACGAATATATTGTCAGCGAGTTGAGTTGAGTAGCTGCTTGCTGCTACACAAAAGCGCCTTTTATTTCACGATTGCGTTGCGCCAATTAATCGTTTCAGAAGCCAAGCCATGCATTTGTTGTCGGTAAAATATTTAATTAATTTATTCTGCAAGATTTTTGTTTAATTACTACCAGGCAGGGAGGGTTAAGATAATTCAGCTTGTCCTTATTTTATATCAAAATTCCCTGAAAATCAAACTCATCACATCATCAGAATTCAGAATTCAGAATTCAGAACCAAACCCTGAAACAATAGCGTATATCAAGTTGACATGATTATTACATGGTAGGTAGGCAGGCAGACATCAAAAAGCCAAGAAACGAAAAAGGAGGAAAATACAAGAAAGAATACCACGGAAGAGAGCTAGAGGTTAAGCTTGGTTGCAGCGCTCCAAAAAACACATATCATGTAGCTTAATGGTAGGAGTCGAGTCTGTTTGATGGATGGATGGATTTTATAAATTTGTTCTAGTTTTGGTTGGTAATGGAAATGGCCTTTTCAAGATTTCTGAAAGCTTTTTCATAGCGTAAGAATCCCATAAACCAGAACTCGAAATCATCCTCGGTAACTATTTCTATGTACTTCTGTTGTGGTTTGTTCACATTCTCGGTTTGGTTAGCTCTTTTGATCTTCCTTATTGGTATCTGAACCTGCAAAACATCCATTCCGCCCGTTTATATAAGTTGTCGTCTTCATATATAGAAATTAGAATAGAAGATTAGATATTAGAAGAAGAGTAAGAAACGAATAAAAACCTTGTACGGCGTTCGAACGACTTGCCCAGTTGCAGTTGCAGCGCAAGGGACAGAGATGGATCTTTCACTGCAAAAAGCAAGCTTTTGAGTGGAAATAAAAAGCAGGCCAGGAATAGGACCCGCCGTGGTTGATAAGTAGCACTGGGAGGCCTTCAACAGCTCCTCTCCTTCATTTACACCAAATATCTGTTTAAATATATTCCTCCTTCCACCCTTTTGAATAATTCTTGCCCCCAAACTCAACTTCCCCTTGACAGTTTCAGACAGCTTGGGCCCAAGTTTCACTGCATTAATATTTAGAGTCAAATCAAGTCAAGTCTTCCAATATCTAATGAATCATCTTGGTTGAGTTTCTCACCGTGCTCGCGTATCCTGTATGCGAAACTGCTACTTTTCTTCCCAAATTTGGTGTTGAGGCCTTTCCCTGAATCACCTTCTTCATCTATATATTATATTATATTATATTGTTAGCCAGGCAATATACTTACTTGATTGCAATTTGCAACAAATTGGATATTTATTTATTTATACATGATTATTAAATTATTAGCTACACACACCCACCCATACATACATACATACATCAAGTAAAGTAGCAAGAGTATGTAATTACTGGTTTTGAAGGAGGAAGAGCAATCTGAAGAAGATGGACTGTGGCATAAGCTGATAGGTTCAGATAGAGAGTGCGGCTGCTGCCTGTCCGTCTCTGGTGTTGTGCCATACGAGTTCATATACGGATTTGCAACATATTCATCTGCAAAATGGTGTTTCATTTCCATGTATGAAGATCCTCTCTGCCTCCTGCCTCCTGGTGCAGCTTGTCTGCGGCTGGCAAATGTCAATGAGCTCTTGGTCTTTGAAAAGTCTGAGTCTCTCTTCTCTATCTCTGGCTAGCTACTTATTAAAAGGAGAGATACAATAATAACAATACAAATGAATGCTATCCATATAAATTAATATAATGCAAGATACAAGTTTCAAAGATTCCCCTTGTGGAGTTGTTGACTGACTGTTGAAGTTGAACATATATATAATATATATATATATGTACATTTTCTTTCTAGAAGCAACATCAACGATCAACATGTCATGTATGATGCAGCTGCAAGCAAAAGCAATTTCGTGGCAATGGGCGAGCTTGGAATTTAAAGTAGCTTCACTTTCCATCAACTTCCAAGTCAACAAAAGATGGCTGGCTGACAGACCAACACAGTCACTAAAATTGTGCTTATTTGACTGGTTGATAGATTCATGGAAATTGGAGTCCCATATTTGAAAATTGAAAATAAAAAGAAAAGACTTGATGAGTAAAATTTGATAAACAAACTTAGTAGTGAGCTAGCTACTCTAAATTCTAATTATAATATTGGTTTAATGAACTCACTCAGGTTATAACTTATATGATATATGCTGCATAAATAATGAACACCACATAGCCACATAGCCACATAGCCACATAGCACATATATACAGAAGAAAGAGATACTGTGCTCAACCTGCCTGCAGGCTGCAGCAACAAGTTAGTAGTAGTAGTAGTTAATGTTTTGCTCACATGCATCCCACCGCACACATGCCAGCCAGGGCTGCTCTGCTTTTGTTTGTCTGCAAATTGCATGCAGTTCCTTTTTTAAAATTTAAACAAACAAGTTTCCCAGAAACTTACTTCACGACTAGACCGCAACAAAACAAACCCCAACCAAACAATAATAATCATAAACTCCATTACCATTTGGGTTAAAATTAAATTAAATAGAATAATAATAGTAATAATAATGTTTTCCTTGACCATATAATTATTAATTATTATTAGGTAAGGTGGAGGATTTTTTTTTTTTTTGGGGTCAAAAAGGTAAGGTGGAGGATGGATGAGGTTGCCTTGCCCACCTATTTAATAGTTAATTGTCTTGGCAATGGTAGGCACTGGCAGACAGCATTTGTTTTTGTTTTATAGAAAAGGACTTGGTAGCCTGGATCTGGAATAAATTGAATAATCTCTCTCTACTCTCAAATAATGGGGATAAGGATGATATGGCATTTCATCCGATTCAAAAGGTTTGGTTTCTAAGAGTATCTCTAAGAGATATGTCAAATACCAAACATCAAATTTAAATTTGATGGCTGATGTGGTAATATAACATTTACACAGTTTTATACTACACCCGATATGTTAAATAAATAATTATTATAACAATCAAATCATTAAAGATAAATAAGGAAAAAAAAAATGAAAGTAATAGCCAATTATCTTTTAAAAATAATAAAATATTCATTTGACATCTTACTTTTGGGATGTCAAAAATAACATATCAACCTCTAGCCTTCATTCCACATCAGCTTTGACATATCGGTTGGAGTGATGTGAAATGTTATTTCTAACCGTTAAATGTCTATGTGACACTTTTGACACATCGATTGGAGATGCTCTAAGAGCATCTTCAAGGGAGATGTCAAATACTAAACATCAAATTTAAATTTGATAGTTGATGTGGCAATTTGACATATTACACAGCTTTACCCTCCACCCGATATGTCAAATTAAATTATTAAATTATTACATTTTAGTGTTGATTCATTTTTAATTAAAAAGAAAAGGAAAGAAAAAATAATAAAATATTCATTTGACATCTTACTTTTGGGATGTCAAAAATAACATCTTAACCTTCAGCCTTCATTCCACATCAGCTTTGACATATCGGTTGGAGTGATGTGAGATGTTATTTTTAGTTGTTAAATGTCTATGTGGCACGTTTGACACATCGGTTAGAGATGTTCTAAGAGTATCCACAATGGACTCCCCAAACCACCTCCTTAGACAAATTTTAGAGAGAAATCGTAAAAATGCAATTTCAATCAAGCTCTCTATCTACCTCATAAAATAGGGAGTCCTCTAGCAGCTCCTAAATCTGAGGAGAGAGAAATGACTCCTAGTGACTCCCTATAATTCAATGCCGCTTTATTTAATGTGTATTTCAAACCTTTATTTAATGCTAACTATTTTTTATTTTATTTTTTAATAAAGATAGACCAATCAAAAAAGAGTTATAATATTTATGACTCTTCAAATTAGGAAGTATGGTTGGAGTTGAAATTTTTTAGAGAGCTCCTAAAATAGCTTCTTATATTTTTAGCTAAAAAATAGAGGGTATTATTGTAGATGCTCTAAGGAGCCAAGCTTTTTTCTTTTCTTTTTCTTTGGTCTTATTTATTAGACTACGAACATGACATGTTGTATAAAACATATAATTTTATAAATTCTCACTTGTAAAGGTGTGAATAGTTCATTGCAATAGAAGCTAATCATAGGACCCACATACCAATAAACTGAAGCTATTGAACTATACCATTTTCAAGTAAAACTGCCGTTTAATTCAATAGATACTTGAACTATTGCATTAAAATTAAATTATTGAACAATCATTATGAATGCTCTAATAGTAATAAATCCACTGCCTGCAATGCGATGTGAGTGTCAGTTTGCCAATTTGCCAAACACAAAACAAAATTGTGACTGGTCAGGTTTGGTAGCTGCACCCTCGTCCCTCTACTATTTCTTTCCCTTGCATTTTGAAATTTTATCACTAAAAGCCGCTGGGTTGGGTGTACAAGTTACAAACTAGAAAGACAAGTTTCGGCTGTCATTAAATCCCAAGTTGCTATCTGACTAACAATCCAGTCCAATTTGTTTTTGGGCTTAAAACTCCAAGTCCAAACCAATTTCTGACCACGATGGAGCCATCCAACAATCAATGCATATCGTATATATACAATACAGACAAAAACAAGAAACCCCCGAAACCAAACTAATTCTGCTCGAATATCATAAACCCTAGAAGTAGACAGCCCTTTTTGAACGAAATCTCATGGATCCGCAGCCAGAGCCAGTCTACTACATCTGTGGAGGTACTGATTTTGCGTTTGTTGTTGGAGAAAGTTGGCTGGCTAGGCTAGCAAATAGACACTAAATTAGTGTTTGTGTTGTTGTAGATTGTGGGATGGAGATTCCCTTGAAGCCAAACGATGTGATTCAATGCCGTGAATGCGGCTACCGTATCTTATACAAGAAGCGCACTCGTCGCAGTGAGTCCCTATCCTCATAGATTTCATTCATATTACCTACCTTACCACCATGTATGATGTATATCCTTTCCTTTTATTGCGATTTTTTAATCAACTTTTTCTTCTTCTTTTTTTGCTTTTTCAATGAAATTGATTCTGTCCTCCTCATTGAATGCTCGTTTTCTACTGGGTGAAATACATTAACTTGTATATGCTTGAATTGAATTGTTGCATATTCAATTCTTTACTTGCTATTGAAAAGTATATAAATCTGGGGATTGGGTTTTCTCAATGATCAAATTTCAGTCGTCCATTGTGGATTTCGGTGATTGGAATGTTATTGTGAGTTGAACTTTTAAAAGCCTGGTAAAAAACACTGTGTTCGTCTGGTTGCCGCCCTTTTAGTGTAAGATGTGGATATGCTTTAAATTTCATGCGTTCTTCATGTTTTGTAAATAGTAGCTGTTATCTTTCCAGTCATAATTAAAAACTTATTACACCATGGCAACAGACAATTACTTGTAAGTAAAGTGATAGGGTGTGTACAAGGTAGTTATGTTGATGCCAAATGGTTTTAGTTAGTTTTTGGGCTTCTGGCTTTGAGGATATGGTTTTATGTGCATAAAACAGATTGTGATTAGCCTACACCACGATGCACCAATGCTGTCTCAGTGGGATTGCTAGAGCAAAGTCAATGAAAGCATTGCACCCAATTATGCACCTTCAATTCAATTTGGTCCGGATTTCCTACTGATTATGGTCAGTGATTAGTCTAGCAGTATTGATGCATCTTGGTGTAGGCTAATCACAATCTGTTGTGCCAACAAAACAATACACACATATGTCTCTTGTTCCCTGCTTTATTTTTCTTCTTCCTAGAGAGTTAAACTGATTGATTAAAGGCAATTGTTTTGGTGTGCCATTTTGTTTATGTAAAGCATTAAGTTATATGCTAGACCTGTAGTAATGTGCTATATGTAGACTCATTTCTTTTCTTATCTGTCATATTGGGATCACCGTGTTATACTAACTACCAGCACAAGTATCACACATTTGCTACTACACAAGTTATATTAATATGCTCCTCTTTGGAAAGAACTTCATCCATCGATCCTGTAGTCCTATTTGAAACACAAACAAAAAAGGGATTTACACACGCACACACAAGTTGTATTGCTATAGTACACATATATATTTTTCCTATTGCATTGTAGTGTCCTTTTTGTAGCACTGTGGAATGCCTTTTGGCTAGCATTTTGATGGTGTTGTGAGTCCAATTTCCGGTCCAAGTGTTGCTCTTGTGTTTCTTTGCTGATTATGTTAATCACTCTTATCATATTCTCTATCACATTATTCAATGCTTGATTTATACGAGTCATGGTTGTTTTTGCAGTTGTTCAGTATGAGGCACGCTGAAGAAGAGACTTGGTGTGCTTGTGTCGGTCAATGATCCGTGTATTGAATCTGTTTGATGTCTTTGAACTTAAGTCTCAGTGAGATGTTTGTATAATATCTGTTCATTTTCGGCTACTTGTTAAAATTGTTTTGTGCTAAATCTTGCTCTTTACATGGTTGTATAATTATTGAGATTCACAAAATAATTGGCATTTTGGTCATACATGGGTTTGATAAATATATACAAGGGGCAATATGTGTCTGTCCCCGAACAGGATGTGAATGCCGAGTCTGAGCGGTTCTTCTTCCAGGCTCCAGCTAAAGCAAGCATTTAGCAGCATTAAGCCCATGGAGTTGTGAATAGATTATACATGGAGTCTTGAAAGTGACATGTTTTTATGTACAAATTTACAGAGAGAGTCATCTTTCTTTGTAATCTTGACTCGGCAGTGCTAATTCACGTGTTCACATCCTTTTCTTGGAAAATTCATCAAACAATACAGCAGAGTCTCGATATAACCCAAAATACAATATTATTGGTTCAAGAGTTGACGCATATTAATATAAAACCGGCGGAATATTCTTTTTTTGCATCTTCCAAGTTCCAGATAAGAAGATATTATGTATCTTTGACAATGACAATCCACCCATCATTACCAATTCTATAATTGAGAGAGAGAGAGAGAGATCATCGGCAATTGAAGGAGTTGATTGATTCAATTTCAATAATATATTAGATGATCGATGGATCAGTTTTAGTTTGGTCCAAGCCAACATGAATTAATTCAAAGGGAGCTTCTATAATGAGGAGTTAAAGTGAGGAGGTTATTTGAGGAGACCGATTCGACCGTCAAAACATTTAAAATATTTAAGTGTCATGATTTCTTTACATTTGTTGATGGTGAGATTTAACCTCCTCAAATAATCTCCTCACTTTAAGCCATCATTATAACCTTTCCGTAATCCAACTCCTTCAATTAGCAACATCTTAATTCACAATCATTTTATTTAAGGAGCTGATTTTCCATTCCGCTTTTGTTTGGTTTGGTTTGGCTCTCAATCCATGAAAGTTATTTTCTTATTTTTCGGTGGGATGGGATGGGATGAGATTTAACGTATTGGAAGTTTGAAACTTGTGAAAAGAACAGGATATATTATGATTACGCTGTAGATTCCAAGGTGTGTGAAAAGGGCTTTGGTGGGGATGCGTGGGCACTGGTGGACCAATGCAAATAGTGAAAAGTAACAGAGCGCAATTCAACTCAATTTCAATTAGAGAGAGAGACAGAGAGAGAACTTACGACTTGCAAGTGACCGACAGTGGATAGGTTGTCTTGCAAATGACAGAGAGTGGATAGTGGTATCCCCGCGACACGTGGCCAGTGACATCCTTGTTTAGTTCGCGGAAATTTTTTGGTGGGAAATACTTTGCAATGTATTTTTTTAAGGAATGGAAAATGGAAAATTTATTTTCATGTTGATGCTCTTTTTCGGAGAGGGTCAACTTAGAGAAAAAGGGATTTGCCTTCAGCAGGGAAAGGGTCTGGGCCTTCAATAAAGGCTAGCCTGCAGAAGACAAAAATAGGGAAGCGATCGTCAAGCTCAGGCAGTGCCAAGGCTCTCCGATCTTAAGCTAAGAAGGGTAACTTTGCAGAGTAATAGTAAAAGGCAGAAAAGTAGTTACCCTCTTACTAGGTACTGTTCCCTTTATAGGGAAGTGAAAGTGGGAGGTTGGTGTAGATTTCGATGTGGGACTCTGTGCGGTTCCGCGGTGGTGACACGTGTCATGAGAATTAGGTTTAACAGTTTGTGAGCTTTGGCAATCGGGAGTTTCGGCAGGTGCTTGGCACCTCGGAAGAGTGTCTTCCTTCGGCAAGAGAGAAGGCGTGTCTGCCTTGGTGCTAGTTGTTTTGAGACCTGGATATGCTCGGTTGATTATGGTGTAAACAGTAATACTGAAAAAATAATCAGAAAATATCATTTTATTTTCTTTACAATGTTTGATTTATGTAAGAATGTAAAACAAAATTTGTTTAATTTTTTAATTATACCCACACATGAAATCAAATAAAAAAATAATGCATTTAAATATTCGTTTAATGCTGGCTCATTGTCCCGAAGTTTCTCATGGGAAGGGAAAATGAAACTCAAGGGGAGAGGAAGGTTACATTTTGCCCCACTATGTTTCTCATGTGCTAGACGATCATTTTCCATGACTGGACTTATCAAACTTAAAAAAAAAATTGATTTTTCATCCCCAAATCTCATTTCCCATGAACCAAATGCGGTCTTTCTCGATAGAGAGGCTGTCTTGGTTGAGAGCCATATACCATGGTATGGTATTTATTATGTACAATTTACAGTCTTACAGACAAATAGTATACAATTATTAGTAGAGGTTATTAGTATAATATAATAGTAATTATTAGAGATATACAACAAATTTAGTTGACTTGATGAGTCGGTGGTCACTCAGCCAGCCTCTCATGATCTCATCCAGTCATCAGCCAGCCTCCTCTCACTGTCCGTGTCTGTCTGTGTCTGTGTATCTCTCTGAGTCTTAGCCCAACCCAACCCAAGAAGAAAATCCAAATGATCAACTGTAAGCCTACCTTGTTTGTGGCATTGTATATGTCAACATTACTATTAAATCCATACATCATGCAATCGAAATGCAAGCAATGTGGAAAAGCTACCTTAAAACTCATCGTATATCTTATTAATTCTAAATTTCCAGCTCTCTCTCTCTCTCTCTCTCTCACTCCTTGGAAAAACCAAGGAACCAACCGTCACTCTTTATCAATTAGTAATTGCATAATTTGTATTCTAGTACGAAGTGTAGTGTGTATCTTCTTGTTAGAGTATCCACAATGGGCTCCTAAAATCACATTCTTAGACAAATTTTAGGGAGGAATTGTAAAAATGCAACTCCAACCATGCTCCCTATCCACCTCCTAAAATATGGAGTCCTCTAGGAGTTCCTAAATCTGAGGAGAAAAAAAAGACTCCTAGTGGTTCCCTATAATTTAATGATGATTTATTTAATGAGTATTTCAAACTTTTATTTAATGCTAATTATTTTTTATTTTATTTTTTAATAGAGATGGACCAATCAAAAAATAGTTATAGTATTTATGACTTTCCAAATTAGGGAGTATGGTTGGAGTTTAAATTTTTTAGAGAGCTTCTAAAATAGCTTTCTTATATTTTTAGCTAAATTTTAGCTAAGAAATAGAGAGTATCATTGTGGATGCTCTTATTATATATTCAAAGGCAAACTCAGTCATTCAATATAATTCGATATATTTGTTGCAAATAATAAATAAAGTCAAGAATGAATGGGCCTAGCCTAGAGAGAGAAAACAACAAATGCTTGATTTTGGTGTCAATAAAAAAGTTGGTTTCTTTCTTTCTCAGCAGCAGCAGCATTACTAGTACTCTTTTATATATAAAGGCTAAAGCACTGCATTACATGTGGCCCTTCCTCAAACTCAAATCAACAAGATTGATCAATACATTCACGAGTACCCATAAATACATTAGGCTATCATAAATAATATTAATCATGGGTACTCAGCAGCAACATCAACTTGAACAAGATGATCAGTTAGAGTACCAAAGGGATCATCATGCGTCAGAAGCAGGACTTGTGCAAGGATTGAGAAAAGATGATTTAGAGCTTGAGGCGCTGGATCCGAAGAAGAAGACCAAGTACGAGGAAGAGGAAGAGGAAGAGAAGGAGAATCTGGGGTTGGAGGAGGACTTGTCAGTGGAAAGGATATTTGAGAAGCAAACGGTGCCGTCATGGAAGGAGCAGCTGACTGTGAGAGCGTTTTTCATAAGCCTTGTGCTGAGCGTGCTCTTCAGTGTGATAGTGATGAAGCTCAACCTCACCACCGGTATTATTCCTTCTCTCAACGTCTCTGCTGGACTCTTGGGCTTTTTCTTTGTCAGGACTTGGACCAAGTTCCTCGACAGGTGTGGCCTCCTCAAACAGCCCTTCACCAGGCAAGAGAACACTGTTATCCAGACCTGCGTCGTTGCTTCCTCCGGCATCGCCTTTAGCGGTATCTATCTATCTATCTATTATCTATCTATCTATCATCTCTAGACTCTATCTCTTCTGATTTATTTATTTATTTATTATCTATCAGTCTATCTACTACCTTCATTATATTCATTCATTCATTCATTATGCTTTGCTAATTAATAAGCTGCCATCTGCCATCCATGAAGATGAAGATGAAGATGAGATCCAGCTGGCTTCATTCATTTTGATTTTGTTGACGTCGATAATTATTAGTTTCTTTCTGTCATGCTGGCTTAGCTTGGTAAAATAACAACATCTGCTTTTATTTTAATTTTTTTAATTTTTTAATTTTATGAAACAAGGAAATTATTAAAACCAACCAACCATGTTTTTCGCATATACTTCATCTCTGGAGTATGAAAATTAGTTTTTTGTTGTTAAATTTAAATAGAATTTTGCTGCGCTTAGGCCGGCATGATTTTTCATTATTAGTATTTGATGTAATTAAATAAATAGTGAGAGTCGTTATGCTGCGGATTGTGTATAGTCAGAGTTTGGTATTACATGTTGCTGATAGGCCTCCTGTCCTGACTCCTGAGGGTGTTTAGAGACTTTGCTTACTTAGAGCAATTCCACCCATTTACCATGACAAAGGACAAAGGGAGGCAAGGGTCATGACTGTGTTCATGTGAATAGTGACTACCTTAGTAATTTTTTTGATGCATTCTCATCCATTGCTAGGTATTTATAGACTTTTTTTTTTCTGAAATTTCTGGTGGTTTTTTTTTTATTATAATTTTTTATAAAATATTTAAATTGACTATTGACATCAGCATGAGGTCAGTTTGCCCAAGTTGGTGGAGCCTAGCGCTTGCCCTGGCAAACTTTGGCCACTAGAAACAAAATTAGGGGCCTAGGGTGTCTCTTGTCTGGGTTGGCCCCTCCAACTGGAAATGCTCTTACTAGGTCGAGGAAAAAAGAAAAAAGAAAAAGAAAAAGAAAAAAGAGATTGAGTTTAGGCAAGTGGTCTGGTGGTGGTCCCAATATTATATGAAGATAAATAGTGAGTGGAAAGATGATTGAATTGAAATTGATGGTGTATTGTATCATCTATCATCTATCATGATTCATGTATGTATGATATAATGATATGCCAAGCTTATATATTTATTTATTCAAGTACGTAATGTGTAAAGTAAATGTACAAACTGACAGGAGGGTTTGGGAGCTATCTGTTTGGCATGAGTGCCCGCATTGCCCAGCAATCCGCAGACAGAAGTACTAGGGATATCAAAGAACCAGGCTTGCTTTGGTTCATTGGCTTTCTCTTTGTTGTCAGCTTTCTCGGCCTCTTCTCTGTCGTCCCTCTTCGAAAGGTACTTAATAAACTTGTAAGAACTTTAATGAATCAACTCTTTCAACACTCACTCACTAGTCAAGATAACACGAGATTGGTTCCAGATCATGATCATAGACTTCAAATTGACATATCCAAGTGGCACTGCAACTGCTCATCTTATCAACAGTTTCCACACTCCTCAAGGAGCCAAGCTAGCCAAGTAACTCCTCCTTCAAAATTAATCATTTCAAAATTATTTTTTATTTATTTTATGGTTCTAATCTAAACTCCTTTTTTTTCTTTGGATTATTATTATTCAATTAGGAAACAAGTAAAGGAGTTGGGAAAGTTCTTCTCCTTCAGTTTCTTGTGGGGTTTCTTTCAGTGGTTCTATACTGCTGGAAGTGATTGTGGATTTGCAAGCTTCCCTACGCTCGGCCTCAAAGCATATCAGAACCAGTACTACTTATACATTATTCTTATTTGAATCTGTCCAATTATATATATATATATATATATGTAATGTACTTATACATTATTTCTATTTGCAGGTTCTTCTTTGATTTCTCGGCCACATATGTTGGAGTAGGGATGATTTGCCCCTACATTGTGAACATATCTGTTCTTCTTGGAGGTATTCTGTCTTGGGGTTTAATGTGGCCTCTCATAGAAAACAGGAGTGGCGATTGGTACAGCAAAGAACTCAGCCCAAAAAGCATGAATGGCCTTCAAGGTTACAAGGTGTGTGATCTCTGTTTTCTTTTCTACTACAACTTTTGTTTTGAACAAGTTATACTTGTTATCTTCAAACTTACCTACCCCTGTACTGTGTTTAATCAATTCATTAGGTCTTCATTGCCATTGCCATGATCCTCGGTGATGGGCTATACAACTTCTTGAAGGTGCTAAGTCGAACCCTCATCGCCTTGCAATCCCAACTCCGAGCCAAAGATGTGAACAACATTCTCCCGATTGAAGATCAGGTCTCTCCAGCTGTGACCTCTGCTCTCTCATATGATGACCAGCGCCGCACCCAACTCTTTCTCAAAGACCAAATTCCAGCATGGTTTGCTGTTGGAGGCTATGTTGCCATTGCTGCAGTCTCAATTGCCACTGTCCCCCACATATTTCCCCAACTCAAATGGTACTATATATTGGTCATCTACCTCTTTGCGCCCGCCTTGGCTTTCTGTAATGCATATGGCTGTGGCCTCACTGATTGGTCTCTGGCCTCCACTTACGGAAAGGTGGCCATCTTCATGATCGGGGCATGGGCCGGCTCTGCACATGGTGGTGTTCTTGCTGGACTCGCAGCATGTGGAGTTATGATGAACATTGTCTCAACAGCCTCTGATCTAACCCAAGATTTCAAGACCGGCTATCTAACCTTGGCTTCCCCCCGCTCAATGTTTGTGAGCCAAGTCATCGGTACAGCAATGGGTTGTGTAATTTCTCCCTGTGTGTTTTGGCTCTTCTACAAAGCCTTCACTGACCTCGGCACACCAAAAAGTGCCTATCCTGCTCCCTTTGCTGTTGTGTATCGTAACATGGCTATTCTCGGGGTGGAAGGCTTCAAATCTCTCCCCAAGCACTGCCTCTTACTTTGCGCCGTCTTCTTTGGTGCGGCCATTCTCACAAACGTGATCAAGGATTGCATTGGTAAGAAGAGGGCACGCTTCGTTCCACTACCAATGGCAATGGCAATACCTTTCTATTTGGGATCGTATTTTGCCATTGACATGTGCATTGGGAGCTTGATAGTGTTTCTGTGGGAAAGGGTGAACAAGGCCAAGGCAGATGCTTTTGTGCCTGCAGTAGCTTCTGGTTTGATATGTGGGGATGGGGTTTGGACTTTGCCTGCTTCAATACTTGCTCTTGCCGGGGTTAAGCCACCAATTTGCATGAGGTTTTTGTCAAGGGCAGAAAACGATAGAGTTACTACATTCTTAACTGGTAAAGCCAAAGGTTGATCAGCATGATTGATAGCCTAGGTATATGAATATGTGCAAAGTCTTGGAATTGGAAGGTTGCATATCTCTGTAAAATATCAAATGCTGCTTTGGAGCAGACAAAGGCGCTGCCAAATAGCCGTACCAAACTATGTGATTACATAAAATTACATTAAGTGTTTTGCTTGCTTAAATTGATAATTAATCTCTCATAGTCGACTTAGTTTACATAGCGCCATTCATTTTCAGGACAATATCCCCTCAGTGTATCATTCACGATTCTATTCCATTTCAATCTTGATTTCATTTCTTCCAAATAAGCAATTAAAATCTCCCCTCAGTGTATCTAATACAACTTAATCACGGTTGATGAACATGTATATATAGTGCGATCGATCCCATCTGAGTGTTGGTGTGACCAGGCTCATCAAGTGTTAAAGTTTGACGAGCGATCAACTAACATTATGGATGATCAGAATCAGAAGGTCTTAAAACATTCCATTGCCTAACTATGATGCGGAAATCGCGCGGAGGAAGTATACTGTATATGTATGATTTTTGACCGGAGGAGGTGCGCCCATTTGATTTTTGACGGACTATAGTGTATAGGAACAAAGGCTCTTCAAACGCAAGGAAAGACAATAAACAATCGAAAATGGTAAAAACAAAATTGGAAGTGCCACCCGAAAAAAATTTGGTCCTCTTTAGATTTGAAGTGCGTAAAATGGAAGTAACGACTTCTGGGAATAACAAATGATCTAATACCATATAATTTCAGGGGTTCGCTTCTCTATATATTTATATATAAGCATCTCCACACTCTAAACCATATGGCAAAGAAAGGCTAAACTCTTATCATCATCATCACTAGCCAAAGTAACCGAGAAAGAAAAAACCTCCTTTCAGCGAGTTAATTTTATTTATATTTTGCAAAACCTCCTTACAAGGTAATTAAATATTATCATTGGGAGGTTGTTCAAGCCATGGAAGGCAGGAAGACCAAGGGCAGGCAAAAGATTGAAATGAAGAGGATTGAAAACCAAGATGATCGCCTTGTTACTTTCTCGAAAAGGCGATCTGGCGTGAATAAGAAGGCAAGTGAGTTAGCAACCCTATGCGGCGCTGAGGTTGGTGTGGTGGTATTTTCTCCCTCCGGAAAGCCATTTTCCTACGCTAACTCCTCCATTGACTCAATAGCCAACCGATTTCTAAATGGCCACGCCACCATCATCAGCACCATGATTATGATCAAAATCATGATAATATTGATGATGATATAATGAATCTTGATGCTGTTGATCGGAGCCGCCATACTATTGTGGAGGCCTACAGGCAGGTAAGAATCGATGAGATGAATAAGAAACACAACGAGTTGGTGAGCGAGCTAGAAGTTGAGAGGGAGCGAGGGAAAGCGCTTCAACAGAGGATGAAAGCAAAAGCAAAAGAAATATCATCATCAATAGAAGCAGCTGGAAGCAGCAGCAGCAGCAGCAGCAGCAAGAGCCGGTTACAGGACTGGTGGGAGGCTCCTTTTGAGGAGCTCGACTTGAAAGGACTCAAACAATTGCATGCTTCCTTTCAACACCTCCGCAATGATCTCCACCCTGCTCTCACCTGCCTCAACAACCTCAATCCTCACTAGCTGCTTCATGCACCTGCTAAGTGCTAACTCATGTGCATGTCAACTAGTGAAGGATTTCATACTTCTAATTACATGATGTGTCCTAGCTTTAATAATATTACATCTTTAATTATACATGTCGCCATCAACTTTGAAATAATATGCATCTACAGGATCAGTTGTGTGTTTTCCTCATTGAATCCATTCTCATTATACAAATTTCTCTCCTTTAATTAATTTGTTGGTCGTCAATAGAAAACGATAAAGCCGAAATGACCGACCACAAAGCTCAAGGCTCACAAGACTATCGGCAAGATAATAATTTAACTCAACTGGGCTTTCTATGCCCACAAGAATCTTCCAACTAAGAAGATCTTATGTATCGACAAGCATCGGCAAGACAATTTTCGCATTTCGTGATTTCATAAATGAATTTTCTCATTTTAACGTTTCGTTAATGAATTGTAGCATTTTGGGGTTTCATCAATGAATATTCGGATTTTAGGGTATCACAAATGAATTCTATTTTAGGGTTTCGCTAATGAATTTTTTGGAAATAATTTTTTACATAATAAATTGTCGCATTTTAGGGTTTCGTTAATGAATTTTTGCATTTTGGGTCTCATTAATGAATTTTGCATTTCGGAGTTTCACAAATAAATTTTCGCATTTTGGGGGTTCACTAATAAGTTGTCGCATCTTGGTTAATGAAATTTCAAATTTGGGGGCTTTGCAAATGGATTTTGCATTTTGGATACCGAAATGATATGTCTTATTTTGGGGTTTCATGAATGAATATTTGCATTTAGGGTTTCATGAATGTCTTTTCACATTAGGGGTTCGCTAATAAATTGTCGTATTTTGAGGTTTCACAAATAAATTTTCACAAGTTAGGGTTTAAAAAATGAAGGGTTTAACTGTCGCATTTTGCGGTTTCGTTATTGAACTTTCAATTATGAATTAATTTTCACATTTTAGGGTTTCAAAAATGAATTTTCGCAACTTGGGGTTTCACAAATGAATTGTCGCATTTTTGGGTTTCGCTAATAAATTGTCGCATTTGCATGTGTTTCTTTACCCTCTGTTTGGATGAAGGAAAATAACTCGGAATAGCTAAAAGTCGGGAATTTAAGAGGAGAAATTGACAATTCCCATGTTTGGCAACTTAAGCGCGGAATTTATTAAATGACACACGGAAAAAATCATGGAAATTGAGGCATCAAATTCCCGAGTTTAATTTCCACCAAAATAGACGTCATTTCACAATTTCCATAGTGTGGGAATTCATATTTTCCAGTGTGCCCAAAAAAAAAAAAAAAAAAACAGTACCAAAAACCTATGAAACCCTGGACAACAGATTGCCTTGTCGCTTTACAAACAAAAGTTGCGAGCCAGATAAGTAAGGAGCTACCGGTAAAAAGTTGCGAACCAGAGAAGTAAGGAGAAGGAGTTCTTCTTGGGTTACACATCTCTCTGGATCAAGTTTGAAGGTTTGTCTTCAAGCCTTTCTCTCCTTCAATTTATATTTTTTTAATTTAGGGTTACCATGGTTTCTAAATGGCTATCAAAATTGGGTATTTCTGACTAAATTTATGAATGTGTTGACTGGGTTTTGTGATCTTTGTGGCACTATGGCTGGGTTTTGGGAAATCTTAACAAAATACTCTATGCCCATGGATATTGGTGTGTGATTTGTGTTTATGGTACAGCTCTGTAGTTGTTTGTTAGCTTTATCACTTTGTGTTATTGCCTTGCTTTGTAGTTGTTTGTTAGATTTATCACTTTGTGTTATTCACCCATATCCTGCATCAGTCGTAGATGCATCAGATTAGTACACAACCAGCAGAGCAAAAATATAACCAATATATACCTCATAGGATAACTTCAACTGTTGGCATAAGTCCTTGATTTCTACTCCCGGAGCCAGTTCCATATAGATAGTTGATTGCATACCACAGCTCTAAAAGACAAAAGTAAAATAATGCTTAGTCTGTTAGCAAAAATTCAATTGTAAAATATGGAATCTCTAATTGCATATGAGAGTAATAGGATTGCAACCAGTAAATTCCAGAATTATGTCATCTAAGAGAGACCACTCAGTCCAGTCAATGATGGAACACATTTAACCCCCACTTATCTATTCCATTCAGAGGACACCAGTAAAAAGGGAATACTAATTCCTAACCTTCATGTTCCTCAACATTATAAAACTTACAAGCATCTGAATTTGAAAGGTGTAGCAAAGAAGCATCTAAAAAGTAATGGCAAAACTACTTGTCAGCAATAGAGCCTTTCGTTTCCTTGCTATGTAGTTGTTTATTAAGTTTATCGATTTTTGTCTTCTCTACTTTTTATATCGTTCCCTTGCTCTGTAGTTGTTTAATTCACACATATAAACAGGTATGGCTACTATTAATGTTGATAACATGTTAACGAGGTTAAGACAGAAGCGTGCTATAGTGAAGAGAAGAAAATTATTGTCTGTACAATGATCTCTTTTATGGTTGCGCTAATACAATGATATTATGATAATTTTCATGTTAAAGAGCCTTCACATGATTGGGATGAAGAAATGCGATCTTATTTGAACCGTATGTACAATGGAAAAGAAGTTGATTGTATTGATCAATTTCGAATTAGCACAAGTGCATTAAAAAAGTTATGAATTTTCGCACTGTCGCATTTGCATGTTTCGTTAATGAATTTTCGCACTGTCGCATTTGCATGTTTCGCTAGTGAATTAGCACATTATGGGGTTTCATTATTGAGTTTTCACATTTTTTGGTATGAATTTTCGCACTTTAGGGTTTCTCTAATAAGTGGTCACATTTTGGAGTTTCACTAATGAATTTTTGTTTTTTTTAATAAATTTACCCAATTTTTTTTTTGTTTCATTAGTGGATTGTCGCAGTTTAGGGTTTCGTTAATGAATTTTCGCATTTTTGGTTTCGCTGGGGTTATGTCAATGAATGTCGCATTTTAGAATTTCATTAATGAGTTTTTACATTTTTGGGTTTCGCAAATGAGTTTTCACATTATTTGTTTACGGATGAATTTTCCTATTTTAGGGTTTCGATATTGAATTATCAAATTTCGAAGTTTCATAAATGAATGTTCATATTTTGATGTGTCGCTAATGAATTTTCGCATTTTAGGGTTTCATTAATGACTTGTCTCACTTCGGAGTTTCGTTAATGAATTTTCACATGTTGGGTTTCGCAAATAAGTTTTTGTATTTTTTTAGTTTTGTTAATGAATTGTTGCATTTTGGGGTTTCGCTAAAACCCAAAAGGCAAAAATTAATTTTTGAAACTCCAAAATGCGAAAATTTGTTCACGAAACCCCCAAAATGAGACAATTCATTCATGAAACCCCAAAATGCAATTATTTATTTGTGAAACTCTGGAATGCGAAAATTTATTTGTGAAACCCCGAAGTGCGAAAATTCATTAGTAAAACCCCAAATGAGAAAATTCATTAGTGAAACCAGAAACGATCAGTACCCATTCGCAAAAACTCAAAAACCAACAAAAACAAAGATAATTATCTAAGAAATATACTCAGAAACTAATTGAATCGCATCCAGATTTCAAGTCTCAAGGGCTTTGTAGTATCCCGACTCAAGAGTCAACACCATGGCTATACCTTGTCCACATTAAAATTTAAGATGTCAAATGCTTTATTTATTAGTTTCGGATAAAATCAGATATAAAGACGAAAGAGGAACAAGAGGGCGGATGTGTCATCTTAAAACATTTATGAAAACAATCTATGCCTGCTAATAATAAGAAAGTGATGACTACAGCGTGTGGCAGGCAGGCAGGCAGGCAGGCAGGCAGGCAATGTGTCAATTTTTGAGGAGCTCTTCTTATAACACCAGATGAGCGAGCGAGCAAGCTCTTCAACACTCTCATCATAATCATCATCATCATCATCCCTTGGGCCTTGCACAGGGGAGTAATATCACATCACTTTGCTTGACACCGGTGCATCTCTAATTCTCTATACACCCTGTGTCGTTACCATCTCAAGCAGCCCAATCCTCATCACTAAGATCAGTGTCCTGCACAACGCAAAAGCTCAAAAACTCAGCCTTTTCCAGACAAATGTTGTGCCATCACCACCAATGGCTACCAAGAGCAACAATTAAGGTTTAATTCCAGTAAAAATAATAAAAGTAATGGAAATGGTATTTTGCTAGAGCACCGCATGCATTAAGAATATGATTGTTGCATTTCATGCATGGGAGGATCATACGTACGTTACTCTAGCAAATATCAATCACAGTTTCAACTAGGAAATAACATTTTGAAACAAATCATTATCATCTGGCTTTACATGCCAATTTCAAGTGATCAGCACTGAATTACCAATCAACTCTGTGCCATCTTCAAGGACTTACAAATTATATATATCCATCTCCAAAACAGTAGAAGAGAGATTTAAATAAACTAGAGATTACCTGTGAGCTACTTGATAATTCTTCAATATCATCCTCTTCAACCTACATGTTTATGTGCAATTTGAATTACCATTTAAGAGGTCGTGCTTGAAAGTAAAACTCAAGCTGCAATATAAATCACCTCCAAATTTGCATTAATACAAAAAGATTCATGCTAGTGAACAATTGAAAGATTTCACAATTGGGTGTTGCGAGAATTTCCTGTTGAGGAAAAATCATTTATGAAGTCGCAACAACCTAATTTATGGCCAATAGAATATATTTCATCCGTATGAAGCATATTTCTATGTGAGATAATGCTCTAAAAGACTTCTTTCTTGGTGGTTTGTTAGTTTTCATTCAAGGAAAACTAACCACCTGATCATATTCAAACAAGAGTGGGGCCAGAAATTCACTCTATTAACCTCTTCTTTCCACCTCCATCCTCCAAATCTAAGGGAATCACAAGAATCAACAATCTTATTTTTACATTGAGAAATACATTTTGATTAGAGTAGAGCTTCTTTTGGAGGATAAATTAGAGCAGTGCTTTGATAACAATCACAAAATATAAGTTCTAATGAAATTAAAAAAAAAAAAATTAAGGGAAGAAAAAAACAGGGAAACTGAAAACCCAATGACCATGTTACAAAGAAAAACACATATTATGCCAGACACAAACATACCTCATCTTGTTTTTTCTTTGCCAAGCTTTTGCCTCCTACACAAACACAGAGGTCAATTATAAGCTAACTTGCCCACATGTAGATGCATACTTAAGAGGAACTGTTATGAAGAACTTTCAGAATAAACAAATAATACAAGCAGGAAAAAGTAACTATCCAGAAGAAGTATGATAATAAAAAGGTAATCAATCCCATAACATTTGAATAGTATTTTGTTAAGAGAGAGAGAGAGAGAGAGAGAGAGAGAGAGACCTGAATCCTTTTCCTCGATAGTTTTTGCCTTTTCCTTAGGTCGTCCATCCTGCAAGGGCAAAAAACTACCTCAGCTGGGGTAACACTCCGATGCAAAGCAGCCATGGCTAAGAAAAGGAAAAATTAGCCAGAATTGTTGTTTGAAAGGGCAGGGAGAAGTGGAAAGGACCATTAAGAACTGACAGTAACCTGATTAACCTTCTTCTTTGAATCAGTTTGGCGCGACTTCTGGCCAGAAACTGGAAAACATCAACAGTTTTCACTGTTCTGAGTATTCAGATACCAATATATTCATAATAAGAAAACTAGTTGGGAAAATAGCAACCTTTTGGGGATGCAGGTTTCTTTGGATTTTTTGGTGTTTCATGAACCTTTGAAGAAGGAAGCTGTACTTGACTTTGCATAATGGAGTCCACTTTCTGTATAAAATTCAGAAATTTCAGAGCATGATAAGCATTAAGCAGGAGTTGAAGGCAAAATGGCAATGCATGGTGCGCTATTTTATTTTCATATGCCCAAGAAACTCAGAGATCCCAACCTGACCAGGTTTTGGTTTTCAGTTTCAGGCTTCTTAATAGTCCTGCAACATACCATAGCTACACAACAAAAAGTTCCCACGAGTAATAAAACTAACAATAAAAACCATAAAAGTTTACCTTTTTCTCCACTTTCTTAAACAATGTAGATATAGTAGCCTGAATAAGCGAACTGTGATTTCTATGAGAGTCCTCCACAGATGTAGTCACTGCAAAGGTAGAATGCGATTGTTTCTTTGATTTAGCTTCTGACACAGAGGACTCCTGATTTTGTTTGGGAATTTGAGCTCGTTTCACAGAATCCTCATTATCAATGTCAACGTCTCCAAAGCTGAGATTTTCAGTCTGTATCTACTAGTTAAAGGAATCAATCAAGGTATAGCTAACTGAGATGGAAGGTTGATGTAATGAATGTATGGTAAACCCAAGTTCAATTTACAAATTAGCTGGTGGGTACATACAAAAGTAAAATTTTAATGTCGGAATTCACCAAATTAAGACAAACTTAATATAAGGATATTCCCACTAGCATGCTTCCCGGATGGTGAATCAAGTCCCCCAATTTTTTCATCTTCTCCTTCACTTAAGTAAGTATCACTTTCAAAAGAATCATCTCCAGAAGAAGCACTTCCAAAACTGTACCAACAAAAATGTCAGAGATAAATGGAAAGGTAAGCATGATACAACATCTACAATTAATTGGTGACAAAAGAAGAGTTCACTGAAGCATGTGTGGACACATCACAGGAAAATGTGTGCCTTCTGGATGATCAACAAGCACTCTCGTTTCTTTTATTATTCTCCAGTAAAAAGAAAATATATCAAAATGGTTAATTATCTATGATAATCTAACTAAAGGTTCCACAACAATCATGGAGATAATCAACTAATAATTTACATATTTAATATCCATAGAGGCTACATGACATTTCCACATAACAACTCATCTGCTGAAAAGCAATGAGTGCATTCAGGCCTTCAATAAGTGACGTCAGAATGGACAATGGGCATCAGTGCCCTTTGTAACTATTTGCAATATGTTTCATCTATTTTTTTTTTCCCTTTTTCTTTTGGATGATCAGAACTACTTACTCATAGGTATATCAGATAGGTCTGAAAAGGCAAATATGGTAATGCAGTACAAATGAAAAAATATATATTTTGTTTCCAATATTATCACTCAGAGATGGCCTCAGCACCTATAAGGTACATTGTGTGGGTGTGTGTGTTTGAATGTTACTGTACAAATATGTGTACGTATATATGTATCTACTTTGCATAATTAGTATGTGTGTACTTAATTCCCCCAGCTTCTAATCTCTTATGACAGTATCTAGTGAGTGCAATAAAATGTTTAGGCCAGTACTTGAATCGTTTTCCGGCAGTTCTTGCTGAATGCCGAACAGGTGTTGCTCTCATCAAATCCTTGTTTCCATCATCTGATACATTATCTTCAACCTTAACATTTGGGGAATGTTCTACATATGTAGTTTCATTTTTATGATCGCTTTGCTTGTTTGCAGATGTTGAACCTGCACCACCTTTAAAGTCATATTCTGCATGTTGTCCCTGAAACCAACAAATTCCTGAGAGTGGATCATCAAAAAGTGATATGTACATTTTATCAACACGACGGACTTATATGAACAGAAACTAACCTCAGTAAGTTCCTTAGGGAAATCAAGTTGGGCTTCTTCGGGGTTCTCAGCTTGTGTCCCAATCCACCAAGCATCGGAAAATACAATCTGGGACATGAAAAGCTAAGGCTGAGATATATATGTGTAAAAAATGCTTTGAGAAACTCAGTTTCATATAACAAGCAGATGGCCATAGACAAAAAAAACAAAAGATGTGGATTTTTTGGAAAGGGACTGCAAAATGGCGTTACCACACTCTGTAAGAAGAACAAGAAGAAGATTCTTGGTGGAAGTTGTATGAAACAATAGCTCTGAAACATTATGTACACAAAGTATAAAAGCACACAAAGAGAGAAGTTGCAAGCATAGGGTAATTAGTATGAATACAATGAAGACATGCTATTTCAATCAACCCAAAAGATACAAGAATAAAATTTATGTAGTTCTTTTGCCTTATGAGATGCAACTTTCAGAGTACAAGTTTCCACGAAATATCAGCTTTGCAGTTCTTTTGCATCATTCCCAACCAACTAATACTTAGTTCTATGAGTCTTAACTGAATCAATTACCAGTTAAAAACAAGTAGCAGTTCTAACTTATTCAGACATGCAATTATTGACTTCTAATAACCCTCAAAAGAAAGTCATAATTCAAATGATATGATAAAAGGTCAACTTGTCTTCAAATTTATATCATAATTTACAGTTCTGCACTGATCATCAACCAAGCCTATGAACAAAATGGTAGATATGCATCTTTCTACGACCCCAAATATATTTGAAATAGAAACTTAACAATCAATGCGGCAAACAGACTGTAGAAAGTAGCTGACCATATTATCGAAGTAGTCCTCGCACATGACACTCTTCCCACCCCTAGGGAACTGCATAGTCAGATACCTGTTCTTAGGGAACACAATAGTCCCAAACAACTTCATCCGACCCTGAAAACCCCAAAATTAAAATTTTAAAATTTTTCTCAGAAACCAAACAAGCAAAATAAAATTAGAAAAGGATGAAGGATGAAAGTAGTAGACCTGAGGGAAATCGAGGTATAACACGGGGTTCTTGGTGCCCAAATCCTTGAGCTCACCGATCTTACCGCCTCCAATGGGGGCAAGGAGGCCAGGGAAGGAGAAGAGGAACCTGTTCTTTCGCTGAGATTTCTTGAGAATGTCTTTGCCATGGTGCTTAACAACAGTGTTTGAGGGGGTGAGAGGCACGTGGGGCTTAGCAGGGACCTCTGAGAGTAGGTTGTTGGAGAAGGCGAGGGCTTTGAGCCTCTTGCGCTGCGTCACCTCTGGGTTTGGATCCTCTTCGTCTTTGCGCTTCTTCTTCGATGACGAGGTTCGCGCCATTTTGATTCCTCCGGACTTTTCTCTTTTTCTCTCTGTCTGTTCCTCCGACTATTATTTGATATTGATTTGTAGGGTTTTTGTTGACTTCAGAAGGAAGGCGGGAAGAAAAGAAAAACCCCAACTTTATTCTTATTACCTTTTTATTTTATTTGATAACTTAACGTTTAACGGTAGCAATCATTTGATAATATAAATTTTAACGGTAGGGAGGGAAGGAATCATTTGACAAATCAACGAAAAAACAGAAGCCTAGTGTGTATCCACCAACCCCTCACCCCCAACCTTTTTTTTGGGTCTCTAATCAGATTGTTACAAAATTTATGTTGGCTCCGTATTCAGCTTTAAACTCACAAGTGAAAAACGTGCATAATCTGTCAACCATGCCCTTAGCTTTTTTATTGCAAGAGCTTATATTTGTATTCTGGACACCGTTCAAAATCACTTCATGTATGAAAAACAATCTCATAAACAAATTAATGGATCCCCAAACACCACCCAATGTGGCAAACGGCAGAGAAAACTCTGAGCACTCAAATGCTCTACCACAGTTATAAGCAGTGAAGAATTGGAGATAATCATGTTGTTTTGGGCATCTTGCCATAAAACATTGTAGGCAGGTGACTGCAAATGAACTGCTATTGTCCAAGCTAATTCACAAGGCCCCTCTGTTTGAAGACGTCAAGCATCGCAACCCCTATTTTTGCTGGAGACTCCACCACTGTCACCCCAGCTTCCCTAAGGGTCTTGATTTTGTCTTGTGCTGTACCCTTCCCCCCTGACACAATAGCTGCACAAGCAGATGCCACCAATCACGTGTGATTATCATGTTATGAGAATGATATGAAACCACACTCAACCATAGACAATGAGAGAGAGAGAGAGAGAGAGAGTAATGAATCATATACCTCCAGCATGACCCATACGACGGCCAGGAGGAGCAGTTAGTCCAGCAATAAAAGCAACAATAGGCTTCTCAGTTCCACTTTCCTGTTTGATTGGTCAGATAATCAGTCGCCACCCATATACAGGCAACAGATAAAGATGGTAGCAGTGAAGCTAACTGTGAGAATTTACGATGCTGAGAGTCTCGTGTGTGTGTGTGTGTGTGTGTGTGTGTGTGTGTGTGTGTGTTTTAGGGGGGGTGGGGTTATGTGGGGGCTTTGGGAGTCTTTCCTTAAATGGAAAGGGAAGAGGCCCAAAATGTTCATCTAAAATTAAATATGTGGATCAATTGATTCTTCAAAAGTAAGGATCAACAAAAAGATAATTCTCTCTCGTTATCCCCCTAGCAAAACTCAATTCTTGACTCGTAGAGCATATTTACGAGTACTATGTTATAAATAGAAATGCTAAAAGGGTTTATCAAACTTTCTACTCTGCTCAGAGGGTGGGGCTGAAAGTGGGATTGTTACCTTTATCAATGCAGCAGCATCCTCTTCTGCAGTCCCACCTATCTCTCCAATAAGAATGATACCTGAAACACATACATCCTAGAATTACGTTCAAATCACATGTCCCCTACTTCAACACATTTTATTTTTCTGTACATCTTACCCAAATCATCCGCACAAATTAAAGGGTAAGAAACCTTACATCAAGTTAAAAGGGGCACGTTAAAAAAAATTCATCACACAAGAGTTATTTAATTTGTTTTTCTTATATCCACATAATTCTTTTCCAATCAATGAAGTTTAGCTTGCATACAATACTATATCAATAAAATGTGCTCAATGGAATTTTTAAGCAATAAAAAACAGTCAGGCGAGCATCCACAATTAGAAAAGACAAAAGTCCTAAAGGTTGAACTTGAATGGTAAGTATTCAAGAACTCACGCAGAGGCACACCACACAAATCTGAATCACAAAAGATCAAGCCTAGGTTCATTACTTTAAAAATGGGCAACCACCAACATTATAGTTGATGGATATAAATATTTCAAGCAAATGGCAGAGAGAGAGAGAGAGAGAGAGAGAGAGAGAGAGAGAGTTCTATACATTTGCTCTTAAGGCCCAGAGTATCCTGATATTTTATATGATACACAACATTCTTCATAAATGAGCACTAGTAATAGCTTTCATGAAGCACAGTCACGCATTAAAACACGAACAGATCTGGTGAGTAAAAGGCAAACCATGGACCTATACATGCAACCAGAAACAAATAGAGTGCATAGATATATCTCCAGAGCAAATTCATAGAAGCAAGCTCCGCCTGAGGATCATGCCACCAAAAAATACGAACTACTAACCTTCTGTCTGAGGATCTTCTAGGAATCTGTCAATGCAATCAACAAAGTTTGTACCGTTAAAAGGATCACCTCCAATACCAACACAGGTGGACTGTCCAAGGCCAACAGCAGTTGTTTGGAAAACCTGCAAGGTAAAGGGACAAAATTAGTTAGAAGTATAAGAAAACTGGCATAATATGTAAATTGGAGGTGGTACCCACAAAATCCAAACATCGAACAAGAAGAGGATGAAGATATGACCATAATAGTAGTACCCAATCTTCCGAAAAACCAAATTAGTATCAAAATTTTCTGTTGGAAAGGCAAAATATTTCTTTCTCCCCTCGTACATCCTAACTGGGTCACAATTAGTACTCACCGCTTCATAGGTCAAGGTACCAGATCGAGAAACAATTCCTACACGACCAGGTTTATGAATGTAACCAGGCATAATTCCGATTTTGCATTCACCTGGCTTGATAATTCCAGGGCAGTTTGGTCCAATGAGCCGAGTTTTAGATTGCCTGTTAAGAGCAGCCTTCACACGTACCTGAATTTCATAATTATTAGGTTCAAGGACAGTTTCACATGAATCACAGAACACTAAACTCAAGCTTAACAACTGGGCTTGCAGTCAATTAAAATTAATAATCAGAGCTATGACCAAGTTCAATAAAGTTCACATTACAAATCATATGATAGTCCAGGAAGGACAAAACTCAATAACCAAGCATTTGGAAGTCCCAAAACATTTGAGAACTGACATATCAGCTAATAGGATTGTGATACAAATTGAATTATATCGACAAAACAAAATGTCATACCCAAGATTCAAATTGTGATGTATGAACATGTAAACTTAACTTTCGTATTTAAAATGATAAAAATATACTACCATATCATGTTGCGGGATCCCCTCAGTGATGCACACAACAAGATCCAGCTCTGCTTCCATTGCCTCCATAATTGCAGCAGCAGCAAATGGTGGGGGAACATAAATGACTGAGGCATTAGCCTTTGTTTCAGCTTTTGCTTCTGCAACTGAGTTGAAAACAGGGAGTCCCAAATGCTCGGTCCCACCCTTCTTTGGTGTTACACCACCCACCTGTTTCAGCACAATAGTATAAAGAAATGAAAGAAAGGAAGGAAAAATACATAACAGTTTGAAACAAAGAAGGTGATTATAATTTATAACGTTATGTAGCATTTCAGAGGAAAACTTATCATGGGAAATTCAAACCTTCAAACTTAGTCAATTAATTGTGAAAGTCGTGACCATTTTAATCTAGGAGTCCATTTAATTTTAATGCATTAGCATAAGAAACCCATATTCTCAGTTTCACATGTCAACAAGAACTCATTTTCCAATTATTTTCACCAATTCAAACTCCCCTTTTGATAGTAAGAGACATAGATGTTTAAGCAAATGAGAAAATGAATCTAAGCACAAATAATGCAGTACCAGTATCAGTGAAAATCCCAAAACTGTAATACAGCAAAATAATCTCAGCGGCACTAGAATAAAGCCTAATTTTCTTAATTCCGTAATTGATTTCCGAGCTTGGGTTACGAAAAACAAAAATAGAAGAAAGAAGAAGAACACAAAAACTAAATAAAGCAAATAAAAGAGACGAGAAGAAGAGAGAGAGAGGCATGTTTGTTAGTGATACCATTTTGGTGCCATATTCGATGGCTTGTTCGGTGTGGAAAGTGCCATTCTTGCCGGTGATGCCCTGGCATATGACACGAGTGTTTTTGTCGACAAACACCGCCGGCGGCGGTGGCGGAGCCGGGGAGTAATGTCGACGCTGAAGAATAGAAGTTGACGGAGACGGAGATGGTTTGCGTGATGCGATCGAACCGATCAGCTTGGCTACGGCTTGGCGACCCATCACCTCTTTTGATGCTGTGCTTCAATTCAAGGATTCGATCAACAAACTGCTTCTCTCTCTAGTCTAGTCTTTTGAAGGAGCTTCAGATTCTGCTCTGCTTTAATATGGGCTTCTTCTTGAGAGAGTTTTGTAGTTGGGCTGCGTTCTCTGATAAAATGATGCCCTAAATTATTTCTTATTGTTCTGACAAAAAAATAATAATTTATTTCTTATTGTTTGATAAAAAGATATATATATTTCTTATTGGTCCCTTTTTTCCCGGTTTAATTAAGGTTGAAATTAGCAAAGGGATTATTCGCAAGCATTTGTCTTGTTTATATATATACTGATTGATTACTAAATCTGACAAAACAGGAAAAGAATTAAAAGATCATAACGTCTTCCACCTCCCGCAACGAAGAAATTATATTTTCTTAACCTAGCTAAAATCACACATGATTAAGTAGTGAAGTGCAATTAGTAACGTCAAAAGTGTTACATCTCAAGCTCAAATTTACATAATTTCATCGAAAAATTAATAATAAAAAACTAACGGCTTCAGTTCAGGCCCAAACAAACTAATAAGCACTCAGACCCAAAAATAATAATAAATTAAAATAAGCACAATCAGATGACATAGTAAATTTTGAAACTTAGATAATCTGTACAGTAGTCCGATAGTTCATGTCGAACAATTCAATTTCAATTAGCCTTAAATGCCTCTAGTAATCGGAGACAACGACACGGACGAAAGGAGATCAATAACTATTTTCCGCTCATTCTATTTCAGCTACAAGTAAAAGTTATCAACATCAACAAAACTAAACAACCCAATTGCAATTTTGGAAATCTGCCAAAAACCTCCTAAATTTAGATCCACATTTCTAATTAGTTGGGACCTCCACAAGAAGAATTATAGATGCGAGGAACCAAGTTAGCAAAGCATTATTCGGTGTGGGACAGCTGCTGGTTCATGCATATTCCACTAACTAGGCCAATGTCATGATGGTGTTTGCACTTCCCCTTCACAGAACCTCCATGAACCATCTGCTTGCCTTCTTAGAACATACCAAATTTTATACGTGCTGCAATCAATCCAAGAAAAAAGAAGTCAAATATCAAATTTAACATTAAAAACATGCAAACCAAAATCTAAAACTCAAATACAGATTCTCCATTAAATACACATCATAAATTCAACTCACCTGTAATAACTTGGGTTCTTTTGTTCAGATTCATTAACAAGTTCAGCTGCTTCCTCCAGCACAGCCTCGATTTCTGCTATCTCTCCTCCAACTTCATCTGATAAAATTTCAGCTCGCAGGACAGACAATTGTAGCAAAACAAATCTCCAATAACAAGACCTCGCTTTTGCAGCATCAGCCAAAGCCTGCCACTGTGAACCATGCATGCGAAAGTAACCAAACAAATACGTAGAGTAAAGCAGTAAACTTAAATGAAGCATCAACGAAAAGAAAACATGTGAAAGTAAATTACTGAGCTTATTATTACAATAAAATGCTTGTGACATATCCAACTTATTCCATGTCATAAGTATTCATAGACTGAACTTTGTTAAGATAATACTATTTAAATAACAATATCAAATATTCAAAAACCTCCACAAATTATACCTGAACAAGCATTGACTGATCAAGGATTTCACAGAGGCTATCAATTTCATGGCTAGGCCCCAGAGCTTCAGCTTTAATTGCTTGCCATTGCTTCACAAGGTCTTCAGCTTCTTCAATAGACATAAGCCTCCGGAACACAGATGTCGAAGAAGACAGATATGAAATTTGTGGATTTTCAGCATCTGAGCAGGTCCTGACCTGCTTCATAAAAGTCGCCAAAAACTTCTTAAGTCTGCCAGCTAGTCCATTTCCCTTGATATAAGCAGGTACTAGACTAGAATCCACAGATGAATCTGTTGTCCAAGAAATAGAACTTGTGTGCATATTTGGCTTACTAGGGCCCCATTTAGAAGCACTTCTCATCTTGTTTCCCTTCATGCCTGTTAACCTTAAGGAAGCAAAAACAATGCACCCCAGTACTGCCACAAAAGTGATCCTTCCCACCAAAACTCCTCTAGCAACCCAACCATTCCAAACTTTGTCATGGTGCATGCCAAGATTCCTTTTCAATTGAACAGATGATGCACTAGCACTGCTACCACTGCCAGTCTTGCCCAATATCAAGGGACTCTGAAGATCAGTTGGAGCCAGCTGCTTAACAGCTGTTCCAAGATGTTGAGAAGAGTTCAAATGGGAAAGAGACTCATCGAAATCTCTCCGTTCTGACACGAGAGTAGTGGAAATTGGTCTGTGACTTAAAATAGGCAAATTCTGTGGAGCTACTTTGCTTTTCTTGCTCAAAGGAGTCCTCCTTTCACCACCAAAAAAGTTGGCCTGCAAAGAGATACATACATACATAAACCCTCTGCTAAAGTTAAAGCTATTATCCTTTAACAGTCCTTCTCATGAATCTCACCAACGATGGAGGGCAATCTCGTGAGTCTGGAAACACAGCGAGGACAGCCTCCTTCAGCCACATTTCCTGATCAAGTTCAGCAGGCAGTCCGACATGAGAAAGTATTGGCCTTTAAAACAAACATAAAGTTTGTAGTGAAATACGTAGCGTGTGAAGTGGCACAAATAGAACACATTGAATTTTTCAGGACCTTCCCATTACCCGATGTTTCAAAGTAAAGATAAGCATGCTCCTAATGACAGCTAAGATGAGAATTCCAGCACACAATAAGAGATATACCAAAGCTTGATTTGCTCCACAAGTATGCTTAACTTCCTTCCCTGAGATTGGATTTCGTGCAGCAGAATTTGAATTTAATTCAAGCTTCTGAAGCTTTTCAACAACCATAGCCTCATTACCCTGGAAACCGAGATATCACCAAGTATTCCATTGAGGAAACATAAGAGAAGGATTCAATAAGAAAAAAGGAAAAACAAATTCATAGTTTCTGCAAGATATCCAAAACTGTTCTAATGAAACAGCACAATAAATAAAATTAGGAGGAAACTGAAAATTTTACCTGACCAAGAAGGAACAAGCAAAAATTTTCCTCAAGTTTCAGATCAGTACCCTCTGATGCAATCAGACACTCGCATATAATCTTTGCTTTGTCAATCTGCACAACCATATTATAAGGGCTGAAATTAACAAAATGGAACATGCAGCAACACCCTCTGCCCCAAGTAAGAGAGAGAGAGAGAGAGAGAGAGAGAGAGAGAGAGAGAGAGAGAGTTACTATGTCAGCAGACTTCATATTCAAAAATAATAATTTGGACCTAGGAGCAGAATGAATTTACCAATTCCTTTTGCTTGCTTGAAAACCCCAGGGCAATATGAGCTATCAACACCATGTACAAACAATTAAAATCAATAACAACCCTTTGATTCTGTGATTCAAGTGATTTCTTATTCTTCCTTGTAATAGCTAAATCATCCCATGGAAGAAGATCAACTATCTCCGAAGCCATTAGTCTATTAAATGCTTGGCTCAAGAAGCATGGCCAGTCTTGCACTCGACACGACGTTTCCACACCAAGCCCCTGTCTGACCAATTCACGCAAGGCTGCAATTGCTCCTCTTCTTCTTTCAGCATTCTCAGGTGAGTGAGGCATGCCTAACAATTCCAATGTGCAAGCAGGTGCAAGCTCCTCCAAAGATTCTTCTATCTATAAAACATGACCAACATATGTTTACTTTAGGGCAAGTACAGGCATGGAATAAAGTTAAATGCTGTCTAACAGAAATTTGTCACATTTTAGAATTTTCAACCACCAGGTCAATCTGACTAAGAACAACTTAACTTCTCAACATTTGGTCCACCATACTTTGATTTGTTATGTAGATATATGTTCTCTACTTTGCAAAACAAACGCTAAGATACAGTCAGATGATTTGAATTCTAATAGTTCCATTTCAGAGTGACAGACCAGATGCCAATTAGTGGATTGAACCAGTAAATGCCATAAAAAAATATCAGATAAAAAAAAATTGACACAAAAGCACATAGAAGATGAGAGATTACCTGAGATAACAATGCTATTTTCCCAAGAGACTTTTTACTCCTTAGAAGACTCTGTGCACGAGCAAGAGCTTCAAATCCTTGGGACACCTTGTTCTTCTCAAAACCAATCTTTGCAGTTGCACACTTCAAGAAAGCACCTAGGATAAGAAAAGGAGGCATAACAATGCTGAAACAAAACGGACAGTACAATATCCTGACCTCTTTGCTGATATGCCTTACCTCTGCTAGTGCCATAGAAAGAAGAAGATCATGAACATACGGCTTAGCATCTGGATGCTGAACAGCTACGCGACCAATATCTTGCACAAGCTTAACTTCTCCAACCTAGAATGAAGAAATCCAATATCATTATACCCACCTTCGAAAACAAAATCCTTTCTTCTTCTTTTTTCTAATTAAACAAGAAAAAAATATTCTATGATATTACGAAGAAGACAATGTTACACACTTAATAAATGCAATTAGGCAACGTGTATCTACAAGAGGAATCCACAATGAAAAGTAGGGGTGAAAAAATGAGTTTCGCGACAAACTGTAGCAATCAAATTCTGAAAAGAATTCAATCCCTCTTAAATTAGTGTTTAACAATATTTATTTTTCTTTAAAGGAGAAAAAAAGAGCCTGAAAGGCTGAAGGCTAAACACTAAGCCACAAAATCTATGTTCGACTAAGTAGATTGTACAAAGACAAATCTGTACCTCTTGAAGGAGGCAAAGAGCACCTGGCAACCAAGCCCAAGGGATTCGTAGGGAAGATTTAGGTGGGATCTTTTCCTTAATATTACCAGCATATTCTGGTTCAAAAAGAAGCTTATCTCTCACATCCATTAAAAGACCCTGCAAAGCAGCCCACAAGAGAAATAATTTAAAGATGAAATTAAACAACCTAGCAGAAAGCTCTTTCCACCTGGTATATCTACCACATATAATAATAAAAAATTAAAGTCTCAACCTGGCGAGATGCAACAGCATCCATGGTGTAACCCTCTTCAATTTCAGCACTCTTCAAATCCATCACTGATTTAACAACCTCATCTTTTTCAGCTTGATCAGGAACGCCAATAAGCTGTAAATTCGTTACGTTAGCATTAAGTTACTAAATGCAGAGTCAGACTAATAATAAAGTTCAGAAAATACGGATATGTTAGCGCAAGATTCACATAAACATCACACAAATTGTACACACAAGACAAACTCTGATAACTTAATTATGCCACTTCAAGTGTAAGGATGGCAGAGTATGTTCAACAATTGAAGCTCTTGAGGAAAATGTTAAATATGGCACTATTGCAGATATGCTACTAGCCAGCAGACTAAAGAGCGACTCAAGTGACTTGCAGGATCCGGAGCCAGAACAAAATGCAAAAGGAGGTGGAGGGAAAGCAATTTTATCCCCTTCCGATTTTCTCAGCTCCAAACCAGAATGAATACACATTTAACACATAATCAGGATTTAACAAATACAAAGCCCACGAACATTACACATTACAAGTAGCAAGAGAGAGGGAGAGAGATTAAAAATAATAAGGATTTTAAAGGAAGAGAAAAATGAAGCAGTGACCTGGTAACAAGTAATGGGAATTTCAACGGTGGTGCGAGGGGGAGCGGTCTCCACAATGTGGGTGTCAACTGCATTCACAGTCCAGCGACCGGTGAGATGATTATTATCCTTCTTCCTGTTAACCCTAGAAACACCGATTTCATTGTCACATATTTCTCTGGAGAAACCCCAGACGCAGAACTTGTGATCTTCCTTGAGATTACTTATTCGGCAATGACAACAGGAAGACGGAATGCTTGGAAAGGCGTGAGACAAAGCAGCCATGACTCTTTTTTCCCTTTGTAACTATCTTACTGATGAAGTAGAAGCTTTAGAAATGGAATGGTAAGGGTTTTTGCGTTGAACAAGAAACAATTTGCTTTTCTTAAAGGTGAAAGCAGAGATAGACTCATTGTTTTTGGACTGAGACATCAAAATGAATCTTTGGATTTCTTATGCAACCATTTTCCTTTTCCTTTGCTTCTCCAAATTTTGGTGCCAAACAGAAAAGCCAATTCCTCCATAACAAAACAGAAAGGGTAGAGATGGCATTTATCATATTTGTGCAGTTCCTTTCTTTTTAACAATTATCTGCTTGTATTTTATTTTATTTTATTTTATTTTATTTTTTCGCTCAGGTAGGTATCTGCTTGTATTTTATATTTCGCTCAGGTAGGTATCTGCTTGTATTTGTTGCTGTGAATTTATTTTTCTTACAATCTGGTTGTTTTTTATTTATTTTTTTTTTGTCAGAGTTTTTAATTATTTGGCTTGTTTTATGTCTTTTGCCCCCACCTGAGAACTTATATCTCTGTCATAGTTCATCCTTTACAACACAAATCAGACCAACAAAAAAAGAAACGTACAAATGAGAGAAGAACGTTGTGAGGAGAAATAAGATGAAAATACAAGGACGGTATTATTATATTACATTTATTTTATAAACAAAAAATCCACGCTACTGAGCTATTCAACAGAACCACAAGGCAAACAGGCAAAAGCCCATCTTGCATGCAGAACTCCCAACTTCACTAAGCAGTCGCAGGATCGTTAATCACACCCAAGAAATCATCCTTTATTGTACCAATGCAGAACTGCAAAGCAGAGGGAGAACTAGTATCAGAAGCAAACAAAATGAATCTAAATTGCACTATGCTAGCCCAGCTGTACAAAAGAGCCTTTTGTCAAGCGGTTCTAAGAGACCAAGTGTGCCAAAAACTAACTATGGCAGCTAACCAGGATCAAACAAGTAAGAGATTCATGGAAATGCAGGATATGATCATCCCAGCACTCCACCGTTCAGTTTGATTTAGGGTTGAAAATTCAAAACATGGCACACCGATTAATCAAGGAACAATTAAAAGGACCATTCCTCGGATGACTTTACTCCATTTTCCCAATCACATGGACAGCACAAGGAAAATGAAAACAATAAAAACAAATTAAAGAATCACTAAGTGAAAAGAAAACAGAGTGAGCGCATACAATTTCTGTAGCATCTACTCGTGTTCCAATTATCTTTAACCGAACTTCGCTATCTTTCTGAATCTTAACCTACAAAATAACAAAAGATCAATTTAACCATATAAACTAAGCTAGAAAAGAAACAACTACTCTTTAGAGAATCAGGTGAAACTGAAGCATACTGATCCATCTGATGTTGTATAATTTGGCATATCTCCAGATTGGAACTCCATATCATCCGGTATCAACTACAACACAAGATGAGGACGTTAACATATACTCTATCTGTAAGATATAATCACTATGATATGATATTTGAAGCCATGACTCAGAAGGTACAAGAGAGGAGCACTTTAAACTCCAAAAACCAGTAACCTATAGTATTGGTTAGAGAAGTTGAAAAAGTATAACTCTCATTGAACTTCAACTTACACATAAATTTTCTCATATATATGACTAGTAGACTACTGCTTATATACAATTAGCATACAACATTGACTACGTTAGCAAAAGACAAAATATTGACTATGTTATAAAGAAAGATGCAACATTTACTGACCTAAAGGCCAAAAGTATATGATTCTTTAGAGGTGGCACTTTATTAAAAAAGTTGAGTAGAAATGGTTATTTTGAAGGAAGGGGGAAAAATAGAAGGCAAAAAGAAACACACACAATAGCACCAATGCAACCCGCCTTAGTCCTTGCAAAAGCTTATAACTTCATACAAGACAAAATTTGAAGAAAACAAAATTTTCTAACAAGATATGGATAAAAGCTTATCACTGCTCAGAATAAAGAAGGGTGGATACTTACATGGTTTGAAACAAAGATTTGAACAGGACCAGCCTCAGCAAAAAATTCCATCTATAAGAATTCATATGCCATTACATATTTTATGCAGTTAAGAATACAAGTGATTGAAAAAACAAATTAAGAATATTGATGCCATCAAGGTAAAAGAGGAAAGCATACCTTGTTCACCATAGTAACAACAACTTTTAAGATCTCTCCTTTGAATGGTCTGAAAACAACACACTGGTACTTCACAGGGAATGTGACAAAGCCTGTCCCATCGCGAATCAGTCTCTTCCCAATGTTTTCTATGCCAGTAATTGCAACCACAAACCCACGTTGACCATTGCACAAAAGATGAAAATATACCAACTCCTTGATCCATCCCACCGAGTAGCAAAAACAGCGAAGAACATTTACCACATACTTGGTTTTTCAAAGATATAGCACTTGAAAGTTAAACTTGAGCAGGAGAACTTAGTGAAATTCAATCATAAAGTGACTAAAAATGGAGTTGACCTAATATTAATTATGCAGAATGAGCCATGTTAATACAAATACATGCCGTATTGGAGCTTATATTGGCCAAGGTATGAGCTTTCACAAAGTCAAAACTGAACAAGAACCGGTGCTGAGTGTCCCCCCTCACCAAACTCAATGTGATATGGGATTTACCTATAAATTAATATCGGGTCAAATTTCAATGTATTTAGCATTACTGCGTCTACACAAGGACTGACAAGACTTAGTTTTTGGTTTGTTTTTGTTTACCCAAGTTTAAACCATAATCAAACAGATAAGGGTTTCCATTCCCAAATAAGCATGTAGCAAATAAAGTGAAAAGAAGAAAAGAGAATCGAAAGGTTTAAGTTTTCCTCGGATTTAAATTTCGTAGGGCTACAAGGCAGCCAAAAAAAAAAAGCAAAAGAAAATTGCAAGGGTTAGATTGTATTTAATAAGAAGAAGAAGAAGAAGAAGAAGAAGAGGAGAGGGAACCTACAAGTGCCTTCAACATCTTTCATGAGCTTGGCCACGAGATTTTCACGAAGATTGCGGCCAAAGTGACGAGGATGAAGCTGCATGTTTCTTTCCAACACTATATGGAAGAACATCTTCTTTGACAGCTTCAGGGAGGTAATGACAATCGTCGACTGTTGCTCAGCTAAGAGAGATAGAATGAGAGAGAGAAAGGGACCGGTTGCAGGACATATCGAGAGGGAGGGTGGGCTTTTTTGGACCAAAACCCGTAGGGTATTTGATTTTAAGGTTTTTTTTAATATTTTTCTAGTTTCACATTGGGCACAACCGTAATTTTCTACAATGTTGAGATAATGAATGTGTATGGTTTCCTAAAATAGTTTCAATCCTCATGATTTTAGGAAACACAACAAAAATCAGGAACAATCCCTTCTAACTTAGGGCATGTTTACGTATCAGTAATGGGTATAGGAGGAAAGGGAATGATTTCCATTCCTGACTTCTCCTGCGTTTACTTGCAATCATGAATGAAAAAATAAGTGGGCCCCACTTCAAAATCCGTAATCACATTCCCTCAAAACTAGGAATCATATCAACTAGGGGGAGTAGTCGATACGATTCCCATTCATGTTTTCTCTTAATAACATCCATAAATACCCTTATCACTTTACCATAATTCTAAAATTAATTTGGATTCTGATTCATGCAAATTACTAAACAATAACAATGGGAATTAATCTCATTCCATTGCTAATTCCATATGTTTAGTAAACAGCTTAATGGGAATGATTCTTCCCATACCGATTCAGTAGTTCTCCGATTCCTAAATTCTCTGATTCCTTAGTTTCTCCATTACTGATACGTAAACATGCCCTTAATAAATATGTCATAAATTAATAGAAACAGAGAGGGGTTATATTTTCTCAAGAAAAAAGGAAAGGGATATATTTTGCTTCAATTAAAATTGGAAAAAAAGAAAAAGAAAAAAGACAGCTAGCAAGGCACGAAATTGAGAAGCAGCATATGGGGTGAGAGGCCGGCCCAACAAAAGGAAAGACCAGTTTGAGGCAAGAGATGGCCCATAAAAAAGTCCAAATCTCTAGTCTCCCTCTCTCTCTCTCTCCAAACAGTGAGAGCCCTCCAAGTCATTCATTCTATGAATCTATGAATCTATCTATACAGTTCGCAGATCAGTGTCTACATTTCCTTGTCTGGTGTCTGCTCACTGGAGTGGTGTCTCAGTCTCAGTCTCAGCATACTCTCATAGACCCAATCCAAATGCCAAATCCCGAACTCTGAAAGCAAAACCCCCAAATCCATAACTCATTTTCCCCTTCTTCCTCAATTCTCAAAGGAGACATGGTCGGAAAACCTGAGCCGGTCAACGGCACAGCCACTGCGAAGACCGGCCCATCTCCGTCCCCGGCCACCTCCATGTCAGGGCTGAAACCAGATCTCCTCAACAACCTCTCATTCAAAACCCTAAAACTCAAAACCAAGCAGCAGGAGCTCCTGATCCGAGTCTCCATCCTCTGTTTAGTCTACATCCTCGCCTTCATTACGCGCCTCTTCAGCGTCCTTCGCTACGAGTCCATGATCCACGAGTTCGATCCCTATTTCAATTACCGCACTACCCTCTACTTGACCGAGAAGGGCTTCTACGACTTCTGGAACTGGTTCGACTCCGAGAGCTGGTACCCCCTCGGCCGGATCATCGGCGGCACCCTCTACCCTGGCCTCATGGTCACCGCCGCCCTCATCTACTGGACTCTCCGATTCCTCAGCTTCGCCGTTCACATTCGCGAGGTCTGCGTTTTAACGGCGCCGTTTTTCGCCTCCAACACCACCCTCGTCGCCTATTTCTTCGGCAAAGAGATTTGGGACACCGGCGCCGGCCTTGTTGCCGCCGCTTTGATCGCCATTTGCCCCGGTTACATCTCCAGATCGGTCGCCGGCTCCTATGACAATGAAGGTGTCGCCATTTTCGCCCTGCTCTTGACCTTTTACTTGTTTGTGAAGGCCGTCAACACCGGCTCGCTCGCTTGGGCCTTGGCCTCGGCGTTCGGCTATTTCTACATGGTCTCTGCTTGGGGAGGTTATGTCTTTATTATCAACTTGATTCCGCTTTACGTTTTGGTGCTTTTGGTCACCGGTCGCTATTCCATGAGGTTATATGTCGCCTACAATTGCACTTATATTATCGGAATGTTGCTCGCTATGCAAATTCGCTTTGTCGGCTTTCAGCACGTGCAGTCTGGCGAGCATATGGCTGCCATGGGCGTCTTCTTCTTGATGCAGGTTTGCTTTTCCATGCACATTCAATTTACTCTTATCAATTATATGAAGTGTATTGCATGTTTCCGCTTCCGTTCGGTGTATATGGTATGATATATAGTCCAATAAATCTCTATTGTAAGATAGCCTTGTAACCACGTTGGTCATCTTACAGATTGTTAAAGTATAAACTAACTTACCCAATTCATTTACTTCTTTATTCATTTTGCTTTGGTGGTGCGTGGGGATGGTGTTGGCAGGTATTTTACTTCTTAGATTGGGTCAGGCACCTACTGAGTGACACAAAGATGTTTCAAGCCTTTCTAAGGATCACTGTCACCTGTGCAGTAGGCGTTGGTGCCGTTGCTTTGGGAGTCGGCACTGCATCTGGGTATATCTCTCCATGGACCGGACGGTTTTATTCCTTGCTAGACCCAACATATGCCAAGGATCACATTCCCATTATTGCATCTGTCTCCGAGCATCAGCCAACGGCTTGGTCATCTTTTATGTTTGATTTCCATATCTTACTCTTCCTTTTCCCTGCTGGTCTCTACTTCTGCTTCAAGCGGTTGTCAGATGCCACTATATTTATAGTTATGTATGGTCTTACAAGCATGTATTTCGCTGGTGTCATGGTTCGGTTAATTCTTGTTGCCACACCTGCGGTTTGTCTTATTAGTGCCATTGCTGTCTCTGCTACTATAAAGAATTTGACACAGTTGGTAAGGGCAAAGAACAAAGTTTCCCAGACGGGTTCCACCAAAGGAGGCAGCAGCACAAAAGGCTCTTCGAAGGTGAGATCTTTCCTCCTTTATATACATACGTGCATGCATACAACACAAACAAACATACATATACATTATACAATTTTGATTTCTTGCTTATTGCTGAGTAGAGAATCCATACTCACCAACTTTTTGAACCAAATCCAATGGCTGATATTCAAATCTTGAAAATAAAATTATTTTCTGAATAAATGTTTGCTGTCAAATTTTGATCCATAGTTAGTACTTACTGGAATTTTGGTCCATGGTGATTTCTTTTGATATTTGTTTTGGTGGTTTATATCAAACGCTAGTTTTTGTTTTTGTTTTTAAATTAGAGTACATAACAATTATCATTGCTCACATTTGTCTTACAAACAGGGCTCTGTTGATCAATCTCAGCCTTTTCAAAGAAATGGTGCTACCGTCTTACTTTTTGGTGCATTTTACTTGCTTAGTAAGTATGCAACCCACTGTACCTGGGTCACGTCAGAGGCATACTCATCTCCCTCAATTGTTTTGGCTGCAAGAGGTGCCCATGGGAACAGGGTCATTTTTGATGACTATCGTGAGGCATACTTTTGGCTTCGTCAGAATACTCCTCCAGATGCTAAAGTGATGTCATGGTGGGATTATGGGTACCAAATCACCGCAATGGGAAACAGAACTGTCATAGTTGACAATAACACCTGGAACAATACACACATTGCTACGGTTGGGCGTGCAATGTCATCTTATGAAGATGAGGCATATGAGATAATGAGATCGCTTGATGTGGATTATGTCTTAGTTGTATTTGGTGGTGTTACTGGTTATTCTTCTGATGATATCAACAAGTAAGTTCATATGAATTTCATTGGAAATTTTGAAATATCTCTTGTTATTTGATAATACTTGTAGAAGCATTTGATGATTGTGTTGGTGGCGCAGTGCAGTTATGCTTGTGTGTTTCTCTTAACTCTATCAATATTTCTGATTCATTTTCAGAACCCTTTTGTTCAATTTAATTGGAAGTAATATTTTGGGTGTTGTCATTCTGCTTTCATCATATAGTAATACAATTTGTCCATGCTAGATTTCTGTGGATGGTAAGAATTGGGGGTGGAGTGTTTCCTGTGATTAAGGAGCCCGATTACCTCGTTAATGGTGAATATCGGGTTGACAAAGGTGCAGCACCCAAGATGTTGAACTGCCTCATGTAAGTTTCATAACACAGCTAAGATGTGTAAACTTATGTCATGTGTAGGTGCATTTAAGAATTCTTAAACACAGCTAATAATTTCATATTTTTCCCAACGACACCTTACTTCATTTTATCAACATAATAAAACAAAAGGCACAGGTGTCCAAAGGAGTTCTGTAATCCAGAACAATTTGTGCATATTTGTGGGGGAGAAAGAAAAGAAAATTATTATAAAATGAGCATTTTATGCTGGAGCATATAATTATGGTTGTTCTTTTATGAATGAATTCTCTCAAACTTTTTGTAATAACGTAACATACTCTTCTTTAAACTAAATTAACATATTACATTTGCCTGAAATTTGTCAAAGAGATGATTGTGTTGACAATGTTTTGGGTTGCAATCCCTAATGCCTACTGATTGATGTAAGCGAGCTATAACGGAAAGTAAATGGAGTTTCATTCTGCTGGACCACTGGTTCTAATGTGGGATTTACTGGGTGCTTTCTCACTTAAAATTAATCTTAGATCCTTAAGTGAATTATTTATTTGGGAAATTATTATACTATTGATGTTCCATTCTTTGTATGATGTCAAGTTTTGTGCAAAAATGATTTGTTTTTCAATTTTGTTGGCGATTAGGTACAAGCTGTCTTACTATCGATTTGGAGAGCTGACGACAGAGTATGGCAAACCACCTGGGTAAGTTTCATGTGTCTTGAATAGGTTATTTGTTTCCAGTGCATTAGGTGTATCAAGTCTGGAATTTTCATGTCAAATTGCTGATTTTTTAAATTTTTTGGTTTTTTGTTGCGGGCTTTTGACAGGTATGATCGTGCACGGGGGGTTGAAATTGGAAATAAGGATATCAAACTTGAACATCTGGAAGAGGCATTCACGACATCTAATTGGATTGTTCGTATTTACAAAGTCAAACCACCTAATAATAGGTGGTAGATCTATCTCTCTTGCTGCTGCTACAGAAAAGACAGTAATTGAACATGGTAGATGAAAGCCTGAGAGCTTGGAGTCTTGAAATATAGTTTTTAGTGATAGTAAGTAAAGCGTATGGATTTCCTTTAGAGTTGGTTTGTGGCACTCAAGGCTCTTTACTGATATGATCGGGAACCCCCTAAATGGATTTGCGGTCTTTTTTGCCTCGGTTAATTACAACGGTTTTGTTCATTGTATCGTTGAGACATAGATAAGATTCACAATGTAACATTTGAGCAATTTTAATTTTAACTTTAAATCTCATGATAAATTTAGTGCCTTACCATCATTACTGCAACAGAAGGAATACATTTTGGGGAGGGAAAAAAAAAGTAAAATGCAAAGAACACCAGAATGCTTGTACTTCCCTAAATTCTACATTCCGCTAGTCCATGTGGGTTGCTGGTTTACCATTACAATGAAGTAAAATTGTAAGAAACTCTCTTGTTTCTGTCTTTTCTTTTCTTTTCAATGCATGCATTTACATTTAGTAGTTCTCCGACGAATTTTCTTAAAAAGGTTGTATTTCTTTCAAATAAACTGTTCACGAACTTGTAATCCTTTTTACCTGGGAAAGTATTGCGCTGGGTGAAATGCGTTGGTAATTTATGTGATCACGGTTGTAAAGCCTCACCAAAAAGAAGTAATGAAAGTTACAAAATTGGTAAATCCACCACCATAGCCCTTGGAGCTCCCCACAACATGTAGAAAATGTACTTGTCGGCATGTTGTGTTGAGGGTTCTAAGATTTATTTTTTTATTTATTTTTTAAAAAAAAAAATTAACAAAGGGGCAGAGCCCCAGGAATAAGAATTTATTTCCGTAAAAAAGAGAAGTGCCGATAGGTATAGGTCCATAAATTTAAAAGCAATTATCATTAGTATTTAGTAGTAGTCCCTAAAAACATTTATTATTAAAATAAAATAAAAAGGTAAAAGATAAGCGACGGTCACACGGACGGATGTTTAAGACCTGGTAGCGAGGTAAACGGGACAAACGCCAAGCGATTGAGCGATTGGGCGATTGGGCGATTTGCGATTGCGAAGAAATCATCGAAGCATGAGCGGCGGCAGCAGAGCACAACCGATAACGAGCGGGAGCGTGACGACCACCATCACCCTTGAGAATCCCGACGCATCGGCATCGGCATCGGCATCGGCATCTTCATCATCGCAATCGGATGCTTTGGTTTTGCGGCTGAATCGGAAGAAGAAGAAGCAAGTGACATGGAAGGAGGGGACGGTGGACAACGAGTTCATGCAGAAGAAGAGCTCCAAAAAGTGTTGCATCTTCCACAAGCAGAAGCCCTTCGACGAAGACGATAGCGATGATGAGGATCACCGCCATCAGCATCACCCCTCACCTTCGGGCCATCAAAACAACGTCTGTTGTGATGAATCGTAGAAGCATACTTTCTTTCTAGTTGTTCAATCCAGTGAAGAGTGATTGGTTTCACAAATCTGGATCTGTGATTTCATAATTCTTTAGGAGTTGGGAGGAGGAATTAGGATCTGTGATAAACAAACATATATAATATATATGTAATGCCTCCTCAATCTTTGTCCCCCATGGGTGGTTGCTTGCTTGTTTGTTTTATTGTGATCTACATTCTACAAAACAAAGCAGAGGTCGGTTGTGATATGTTATTGTTGATCAGTTGAGTTGATAATGATTTGATGTTGCTGATTGCTGATTGCTGATTGCTGATTGCTGATTGCTGAATGTCAATTAAAACTTGAAAGTTGATTTCTTCTAATGAACAATTGGCTGGTTCTGGTTATTTCAACGAAAGAAACGACCTAAAACCTTACATGCCTGTGCCACAAAGCAAGCTCGGATTGGGCTTCACATGAAATGAAACTTTACTTGAAGGAACCTGTAAATTACAATACAAGGCAATAGCCAACCATTGATGGATTAATTCAGTATCTACAGCCCACAAAACATCAATCGCAAGGAACACATCTGTATTGTAATCAACAACCAACCAATTACCATTGTTAATCCATACGTCTGTCTTTCTTTCATTGTTTCAATATCTCCTTTCATGGAAAAAAGAACTAGTGATTTTCACAAGCTAAAAGGTTAAGGGAAAAGGCACTAGTGTAAGTCAGAGTGTTGTGCCAAAAAAAAATTCAATCTCCATTGCCAATAAGCAAGCGATGATACAATTGTACTGTAATGCACAGCTTGACACTACTACCTTTATTAAGATAACATGACCGATCTCAACTTAAATTCCCAGTCCAAGTGGGATTGCTATTTTTTGATTCAAAGTAACACATCACAAGAATAACGAAATAATAAATAATTTGGTCACATACCATCTCCATTACAGCTTTTCTCAAACTGCTGCAGCTACTGCTTCAGACTTGAAATGCTATTTAGCATATGGCCGCATATCATTATCATCCAATAGTTGAAAATAAATCTTTATTTACCGTATTCTCCTTCTATACTTCTCCCCCTCTGATTTTACTGCAGCTATATCATGTATAACTTTGGCGAATTTTGTAGCTGAGATATTTCAGCCCATTGGATCTAGTGCAAGGAAACAAATCATCTATATCAAAGTGCAAATGAATTTCTCTAATCAAGGGCAGCTTTCCAGCGGCCAGTTATTGGCTTCGGTAAGCCATCAAAGATTGGTCTAGCCATCGTTGCAGTTGAGAGAGCTTGCAAGTCTTGTTTCAAGCTCCACCTTGACGTTGGCCAAACTGATGCTGTGTTATTACTCTCCTGGTCTTTTAAGCTTGATGTGCTTGATGATTTACGAACAACAGCCATTTCGTCAGTCATGATAGAATCGCCTAATCCCACTGGAATGGAGTTCAACCATCCTGACTCTGAATCAGATTGCAGTACTGCTCGGCTTGCTGATTTCGGCCTCATGGCTAAACCATTTCCTGTTGAAGAAGAGAAACCACTGCTCCCACCACTGTTTTCCCCTTTTAACAGCCTTTCTGGTGTACCAGTACCATTATCAACTTCAGCTTTCTGACGCCTTCGGACCGATTTCTCATCAGATTTCTCACCCTCCCCATTTCCAGGTTCTGCAAGGTGCGTATAATCAGCCATTGCACCATTCTCAGCCAAAAGATCAATTGAAGAATGCCTAGACTTGTTAGGGTGACTTTCAGACAATGGTGAGAGCACCTCATCATTGAAGTATTCTGAACTTCGACTTCTGTAGACTGCCATCTCCATGCCTTCAGCTGTATCCCTCAAATTTGGAGATCTTAGACCATAGTATTTTTGTAAAGTGCTCATTGCTGGAGTGACTTTCTCTTTGGGAGCTTTTGAACCCACAGAGCGGAATGGTTCTAGCACAATAGCTTGGCCAAGACATGGGGTGGATTTTTCAGTGTTGTTTTCTCTGCAGCAAGACATAGAAACTATAAGCTAACTGATGCTTATAAATACAGACTAAGATCGATTGATGCACTTGAGCATCCAGCTACCAGAAACAGTGGGAATTTAGAATTGCAGATTACAAATTCTTAAGGCAGAAGCCGTAACCTCGGTTTTTTTTTCAGCAATAACAGATGTACATTAGATATGGATTACATATATAGAGGCAGGACCGGTGTAGAACTATAGCATGTTTAGGGTGATGCTTCGGTGGATGTATTATAGTTGCAATGGAAAAGGTAGCATGTGAAAATGTAAGTAATAATAACATTTGATATTATCGTTTTGTTGTTGGTATTTCATGCTTATAGATTGTTTGGAATTGGAGTTAAGAAGAAAGAGGGTAGAACAGTAGAGGAAGGCGGGATAAAATGAGAGAACATGGAAGAGAAAGAATTGAGAAGATGTTGATTACCGTAGAGAAAGAGGGGAAGATGGCGGATGTCTTCCTGGCAAAGGTATTTTCAAAGTCTTCAAAGCAAACATTTGAAGATCTGTAGCAAACCCATTCATCCTTTTAATGTCAGCCACCTGTTTGTTTCATTACAAATTTACAAAGCATCATCAGCATTTACCCTTTAGCAATAGCACGAGACCATTAAAGAAAAGTGAGAAACTTAGAACAAGACCAAGAAGAAGAGGGCATGAAGCTGCAGCTGATGATGATAGCAATAATAGGAAGCAATAGACTAGAACTAATAGTAATAGAGCGGGAAATAATCAGAGCCAGGGAACGAACTAATTAAAGACAGGATTTGAAAACAGAGACAAATTAATTTAACGACAGGATTTGAGTAGAGCATATATAAATATAGCAGGGGGATTTCAGAGAAATTAGAAACCTCGACGCCGTATTTGATGGCAACGCCGGCAAGCGTGTCCATCTTGGAGACTTGGTGCTCTATGAAATTCTTGCCTCCTTCTCCTCCTCCTCCTCCTCCGTTATTGCCATTCTCCACCGACCTTGTATTGGAAGGAGACATTCTTCCCCGATCTCTTTCCTTTGTTGTATTTATATGTATATATTATAGCTTAATTAGCTGCTGCTGCTGCCCTCAAATCCAATCTTTGGTTTCTTTCTTGAGAAGAGTTTTAGAAAAGAAAGAGACACAAAAGCAGATCCATACATACAGAACTAAAATATTAAACTAAAAAAAATGGAGTCTACATAAAAGTCAAATGCTTCTCCTGTCCGGGAGAAGCAGCATCAGCATTTCTATTCATAAAATTAAAAAAATTAAAAAAAAAAATTCCTCAAACGCAGAAAGCAAACTAGCCAAGTCTCCCCCAAAGAAAAAGAAGAGAAGAGACGAGAGCTGTGAATTTGTGAATATAAAAAGATAGAAATGGTAAAGTATTATATTAATTTTGTATGTATTTCCCCTGACGCGGAATGATACAGTTGAGTTGAGGACTTGAAGGATGAGGAGAGAGGAGAGAGGAGAGAGGAGGAGGAAGACAGCGGGCAAGAGAGAGATACCGACTACCGACACATCTCAGCTCAGCTTAGCAGCATTCATTCATTTTTATGATATTTTATTCCATACATTAAAAGGGAGACTCTCCCTCAATACAGTCACGCAAACAAACGACTCTGCCTCTTTGCGGCCCCCACCTCCACCTCATCTCGTATGTAAAATTGTAATGTATATTCCGTTTCCGTCCTTGTTTTCTTTATTTTTCTTTTATTTGTGGATTTATTTTATTTATTGTACTTATTTGATGATATGATATATCACGCAAGATTTCAATTTTTGAGAACAAAATGACTTCAAATCATTTATGCATACATCTAGTGGAAGTGGATGGACTAATGCAATTTGAAATTTAATATTTATGGTATTACCGTTTACTAAATCAAAATTTACTATCACAAAATATTGATATTTGTCGCTAAGAGCTCCTTTGATATCCTATTTAGATTCAATTTTATAAACTTAAAAACAGATATTTAGTCCAAAATCATAAAAACTCATTTGGTAAGCCCATTTTTGAAAACCCAAACAAACAAAAAAAAACTCAAAAACACTCTCATTACTAAAAACAAAAAAAGTGAGGTTTTACAAAAAAATTTCTCTCTATTTGCACTCTCTCTCTCTCTCTCTCTCTCGTCTCTCTTCATTTTTTTCCTGGTAAACTTAGGAAGCACGCATCCTTCTCTCCTCTCTCCTCTTCTCTTCTTCTTCTTTTTTTTTTTTTTTTAATTTATAAATTTCAATTAGGAAGTCTAGAGTTTCTAATTTTAATTTCAATTTTTTTTAGATCTTAAAAATAGTTTGGAGTTTAATACCAAACAAGTTTTTAAATTTTTAAAACTCATATTTTAAAAATAAATCATAATTTTTGAATTAATTTTTTTTAAGTATAATACCAAACAAACCTTAAATAATTATTAAATAAATCAATTTTATCGTCAGTGAAATTTGAAGCGATTTCTTCAAAGAAAGTCGACTATGAGTGTTATTAGACTGAACACTGATTGGCTACTATATAATTTTAAAGAGATTTTTTATATAAATCCCACACTTCACTCTATGTTCTAAGTTTACCCCAACTTTTAATTTAAATTTTCACAATTTCTAAGAAACCCCCGCTATCTTTCTAAACTACCCTTAAATACACTCCCAAACTAAAAAATATAAGAACTAAAAGAGATTTTCTATTTAAACCCCACAATTTTCTTTGTTCCTAGCAAAAAAAAAACACACAAAATTGAAACCTCAAATCCGAAATTTAATACTTTCTAGAGAAAGAGAACATTTTTACCTCTCTTTAAGAACTGTAACTGAAATTCTAACACTTGAGTATTGTTGAGGGAGAGAGAGAGAGAGAGAGAGTTTAACAAGAAGTCGGAAGGAAGTTTCTAAAACTTAATATAAAGAATTGTGGGGTATGTAAAATTTGTGTATAAATATACTAGGTTTAATTATTAAGTTAGATGACTTTTTTTGTTTTTTTACACAATAATAAAGCTTACAACTTAATGATTTAAATATTGAGGTGAACAAAGAGAAGTGCGGAGTTTAAATAGAAAATCTCATTTTAAATTATGTGTAAAATCGTCTGACTGACATGTACTGTGTACATATCATATCATACTAGTCAAATTGTCTCTAGCCGCCAGGCGTCCAAGCTCTTCTTTTTTTCAGTTTTCCTTCCTGCTTCCTGCCACGCAATAAATAAACTACCGAATTTTTCCTTGTTGCCTTTATTCTTTTGGCGAGGAATAATATATCCCTCCCACCACCCAAGTTTTATCTTTTACATAAACGAAACGGATAGCATCAAATTGCAGTCCTCTCCTCCTCTAATTCGAGTCGCCCAGGAGAAAAAAAAAGAAAACAGTGAGTCAGTCAAATCCTCTTTGGCTCTGGTTCACTTTTTTTTCGGTCGAATGGCTCATTGTTTCATTTGGAAAGGCTTTTTTAAGCAAAGGGAGGGAGAGGGAGCGGGAGCGGGAGAGGGTGCGAGAAACAAGGAAACATAGATAAAAGATGGAAAAGAAAAGGCCCCAGCGAGCAGAGCAGTATTTATTTATTTATGCGTATTATTATGTTTATGCACAATGCATCACCACCACAAGAAGGATGCTTGCAGCAAGCAATGCCTCTTTTTAAAAGGGTCGGCATGTGCATGTGCATGTCCGCAAAATGGAGAATGAAACGAAAGCAAATAGATACAGCACTTGACGACACCTCTCAACTCAAATAAGCCCCCTTGTAGTAGAAGAAGAAACAAGACCATGTAATACACGTATTACAGACGACATCCAAAAATTACCATGGTACCCAAATGGAAATTTTTTACAGGACACAACACAACGCTGATAATGCACATCAAATTCGCACAAATTGATGATGAACCTATAAAAGAATTCGCAACAACGACATTAACAATAGTATTTTACCTATGATTATCAGGGCAAAATATTTTAAAAAGCAACTGTCACTAACTGTTAATGTATAAGATCTTTCTTTGTTCAACAATGGTTGCAGATCCATGCTGCTCATTGCACCTACCAAAAAGACAGAATATTACCTTTTAATTGAAATCTTCATAAAACTATAACATGAGAGAGAGAGAGAGAGAGAGAGAGAGAGAGGAGAGAAAAAGAGGAGGATGGGGGGGGGGGGGGTTGGTTGTTAAAAAGCCAAGCAAAACTGCACTCAACACATATCAAGCCAGAAGAAAAAAAAAACACACGCAAAATGTCTTACAACTTAGAGTAACTAAATCACCTACTGCATGTAAAACAATTATACATGATAAATTAAACGAATTATATGCATAAATTGCTGCAAATATAGTAAAATATTCAGTCGAAATGATCCAACCAGGCTCCATATTGATTCCTCAAGTTTCAATAAAGTAGAACAAAAGAACTTTGTTATGTATGGCTTGTGCTAAAAAACCTTAAGTAATTCAGACATACTCATAGTACACAAGACCGCACACAAACAAGACGGTTAAAAAGCGAAAGATAACCAAAATATGCTTTCTATGCTGGACTCACATAATGCAGTCTTTAATGATCCTAGATTCGGATGAAACAAAAAACGGTCCAACTCTTTGAAATGGAACACCTTATAAAATCTCATCAGCACACAAGTTCAGCTGATTTTGACAGCGACAAGTATGCTCCTATCAAGAATCTGATGCATCAAATGATTCCAATAGTCAATGTATCTAATTATCATAAGTCATAACTATACGTCCAACCTCATCTCTCTTGACTTTTTTGAGATTTAGCTTCAAAAGCTGGACTTCCAATAAAAGCAAAAACTAGGAACAACCTCTACCACATAACCCTGACACCCAACTTGATTTTGTCATTGAAATCAGGAACGATAAGCCACATATTCTCAATTCTGAAGGGACTATGATAACTGCTGATCCCCTAATCAAACATTATCAGGATGTGATTTACGACTGCCCCGGACACCTGAGCAACACAACAAAAGAACATCCCAGTCACTAGATATGGGGAACGATCAATCCTACAAAGATTAAGGATTATTCGAGGAGTTTAGACCACATAAACCTCCTGTAGCAGAGGATGATCAATAATGCCTTGGGACATAATAAAACTTAGTCTGTCATGGAAGTGGTAATTATGCACCTTGTAGATCTCTCTCCTATCTCTCCTAAAAATAAGTATCTTACTGTCTAGGATATCATTCAATATCCTACAAATGTCATGAAAGTCACCTCCTACAACTGTTTCATAAGATATGGATGATTCATACCCACATTGCAAGATGGCAGATATGATACATATCGAGAATATCAATAATTCCGTGTAACAGTCGGTGTGGCATTTCTGTGTGTTACCACTGATAGACTATGGTATGATTTCTAGAATTCTTCTGTATGCATTATTTAATTGACGTTTACTAGTTCAAAGAGGGCTAATATATGATTGTGGGGGTTTGTTGGGAGTTTAACATGAAAGGAGCTCAACTGTACTTCTTTGTCTTTTTACTACACAGTACATACAACTTTTATCTCATGGTAATTCAGAAACAATTTATAGGTACATGTATTTTATGTCATATCATTGGTTGGTTGCATGTTGTTGCTATAACTTCATGCTTTTGGAAAAAATATGCCCCGACTCCATATAATAGCTTTTCCTTTCACCAAACCTTTAAAGACCATCATATGTCATTCTTCCCCCATTAATCAGCTACATATAACTTTTTTTGAAGCAACATCTACAGATAACTCAAGCAAAACAATGTCACTAAGGTAAAATAGAGTTGCAAATTTGCCACATGAAAGGCCTAACTCTTAAGTAATCAACATAAAAATTCAAGTACAGATACAAGTATATTTGTCAATATTAGTCAAGCATTTCACATGAAGCGCAATTATAAGAAAAATTCCCAATATGTATCAGTTAAACTACTGATGCAAGCATGAAACGAGTAAATGATGATTCTCTTTGAATGACATACAACATAAACAAAATGGAAGACAAAAATGAATGTGTATGGTAGCAAGTGCAATACCATTTGTGTTTAATCAAGATCTTCATGCCTAGGCTCCTCCGATCCAGAGTTATGACCTCCCCTATTTCCCGAGTTCGACTCATCATTGTTTCCACTCCCACTATTACTAGTCTCAGCAGAACCACCAAATACCCTGAAAAGGCGTGGCAAGGAGATGGTAAATCTCCGCTCCACCGTTCGGGGAGTTGGACTCTGATTGTCTAGAGATGGCGCACCAATCCCAATCCCAATCCCACTCCCACTCCCACTCCCACTCCCACCACCAACTCCGGCAAAAATATTGACCCCACCAGCTGCCGCAGATTGATTAGCTCGATTGGCATTGGCGGGGGCCCCGCTAAGCCTCTGCTCGTAATCAGTATCATCGGTGGGCAACTCGTAGCGACAAACAGGACATGAGTTGTGCAATTCCAGCCAAGGCAGAATGCAATCCGAATGGTATATGTGCTTACAGGGCATCTGCTTGGCCTCCTCGCCGAGCTCGAACGAGTCCTTACACACAGCGCACTGGGACGAATCGGAATCCAACAACTCCTTTGAGATTTTCACAACCGGCAAGCCCTCCACCGCGGATTTCGAAGCGGGTGGCGTGCCGTACCGGTTTGGGTCGTTCTCCGCGAGCTGCTGGATCAATTGCTCGAGGCCCGGGCCGAAGAAGTAGTCGCCGAGATTAAGATTGTGGGGGACGCGAAAACCTGCCGGGTCCCCCCCGGCGCCGGGGTTGTTATCGATCACGAACTGGACATTGGCACCATTCGCTCTTAGGGTTTGCAAATAGTTTTGAAGGAACACAAAGGGGTTGAAGGCGTCGGGGTCCTGAAACGGCGAGGAGCGTGCGGGTGCGCCGCCGAAGAGGGCAGAGAGATCGTCGGAGAAATTTCCAGGGCCGGGGGCGGAGAAGAGGAGGGGAAAGCCGCTGGAGGCGAAGGGAGGAGCGTCGGAGGAGGGGACGGAGAAGAAGGGATTGGGGGGGAAAGGGTTAGAGTTAGGGGTTTCCATCTCTTCGACGAAACCACCACTGCAAATAGGGCAAACGAGATCGGAGGTAGGTGGAGGGTTGAGGGAAACCGTACGATCGCACTGGTGGCAAAAGTAAAGCTGAGGAGGAGCGATCGGGCCACCAACACTGCCGGAGTTGCCGCCCGAGGACGACATGTCGCTTTGATTGAGAAAGAAAGAGAGTTTCGACAGAGAGGATAGGCGAGCGATTTATATGGAGGACGAAACGAGGAAGACCTGAAACTGAAGGAGGGAGGGAGGGATTTTAGGAGAGAGAGAGAGATTGTGGAAAGTTGAAATAAATAATAAATGGATGAATGGTGAGTGTTTAGGCGTTGTTCGCGAGTGTACGCCGATATACGAGTATACGACGGATGAGGGTGACTAGGAGCGGACTTACAGTCCTAATATGACACAAACTTATTTACGTCCTATATGGTTTTTAAGTTACAAATTCTTTTTTCCCACTTTTCCCTATCTATCCTCAAACAACGGCAATTTTCCTTTTTCTTTTTTCTTTTTTCTTTTTTCTTTTTTAGCATTACATGTAATTTATTTATTTACGTGTAATTTATTTCCTTTTAGAGCCCTATCATCTATTTATTATGACAAAAAGGCAGGGGCAAGTAAGGGCGGTTAATATTCACATGAATAGTAATATTTTTGTTACTTTTCCACTTATTGTCATGGCAACTCAAGAGCAATTACTACTTACATGGGATTAATTTTATTTATATGTATGAGATTAATAATTGAAAAATTGCTAGGTATGTGTATCAAAAAAATATTTTTTGATAATTTTTCAGAATTTTTTTATATATTTTTAAATTATTTTTTTCGCTAATATCACAATCCTCATGCAACAACTCGAGTTGTTCTTGTCTTCAGGGCTGTCCAGTCTTAGTAGAGCCCACCATTTTCCCTGACTAGATTTCATTGCTGGAATGGGTTTTGGGAACCTAGGGGGCCTTTTGCCCAGGTTAGCACTACCACTGGAAGTGCTCTTACATGCCAACTCTTATGTTCTGATGCTTGATTAATGAATTATCATTTGTTCTAAAAAAAGAGGGCATGATCATGTTTGGGCTAGTTTCATCTCTAAATTATGATAAAACTAATTAATTATTAATGGTTTAGGGTTTGTGGTTTAGGGAATTTAAGCCTAAGCTCAACCCTAGTTTTTTTTTCTTTTTCCTATAGTGATTTGGCTTAATGACAATATAAAGCTATAATTACTTTTATTGTTTCATTTTTTAGAACTTGTATTTACACACTTTTCAAATTTAATAGTCATGCAAAATGAAACACAACAATTCTACACTTGAAAATTGAAACAAACACATCAAAAAATTTCTTACTTATAATCTTATGGAGTCAAAATCAACAACCTGACAATCTGGATAATTTTTTGAACACATGTAAAACGAACATTGGATCCATCATTATAATTTCTAAATCTCTCATTACTTTAAAGGTTGATATATCAATGTCTATAATGAAACATAATAGTATAGCTAAATAAATTTAAAATTTTGTTAAAAGTCTCTTAGTGGCGTAGAAGAGCGTGCGGAAAGGCTAACAGTAATAAACAATAAGTAAAATGCCTAGCGCCAAAAATTAATAAAATTAGCATAAGTGGTTTGATTTGGGATAGGCGAATTTCATATAGGCTAAATCAAATAAACCAAACTAATCACGATCAATTCAGTTCAGTGTAAAATTATACTTGTTTGGTGTTGAAACCGAACCAAACTTGTCATATTGGAGTCAATTTGAACAGTTTGGTTGGTTTGATGCCCACTCATAATTACGAAACTCTACCACAGTTTTCACAAAAATCCTGAAATAGATTTCAGTTAACATCCCTCAAGAACAAAAAAATATGTTGGAGCGGCGACCTTCCTTTAATTGGATACTCTAAATTATAACGAGGAACTCCTTAATACCCATCCATCAATTGCATAAGCGTTGGGCGTATGGAGGGTCTACTTTTTATAGTTTTTCCTATTTCTTTGCCTTACTGGGCTTGAAAACTAATGAATATGGGGGCCGATTAAGCTCCAAGGAAAGGCTCAAAGAGGCTCTGATCCGTGAAGAAGTAGTCGGCCCATAGTTGAATTTCCGTTGCAAGACGAGTGCTTGAGTTTGAATAAGGAATGAAATCAAATTTTGCCAGAATCGCGATCACAGATCATATGACTACTTGGCTTACCGCCAAGAAAGAAATCAAATACAAAGAAAGAATAGTCTTTAAAGACAATATCGTTCATTACTCGATCTCAGTGTAGTCACTCCATTTCATTTCAAGCTAATCTTTTGAGGGCTAGAGTTGGTTCATTACTCGATCTCACAGTAGATTGAAAAAAAGTTGGTCGTCCCCCGTCACTCCATTGCATTTCAAGCAAATCTTTTGAGGGCTAGAGTTGGTCAGTGGCCTTTTTCTATTTCAATCCAACTGGATCCAGGCAATTTCTTTACATCCCTAGACTCCATTAGTTTCCTCAGCATCCCAGCACTGTCCCAGTTGCTCAAACCAGCAAACATGTTTGACAGTAATACATACGTTGATGGGTCTGTTCTGTTTATATCTAATGCATGCTCTGCTGCACGCTTTCCAGTTTCTGTATCGCCATGAACCTGACAAGCACCAAGCAAAGTTTGCCAAACCAGAACACCTGGTTTAAAGGGCATGTTCAAGATTAATCGCTCAGCTTCCTTTATACGTCCAGCTCGGCCTAGAAGATTCACCATGCATGCATAATGGTCTTCTCCGGGGGAGATTCCATGGTTATGAGTCATGGAGGCAAAATACTTCCATCCTTCATGAATAAACCCTCCTTGGCTACATGCATAAAGCAGGCATATGAAGGTGATGTAATTTGGCTCAACACCTTCCTCCAGCCTCATCTTATCAAAAATGTCAAGAGCTTCTCTAGCTTGCCCATTTTGTGCGCACCCCATGATCATTGTGGTCCATGACACCACAGAACGATCCTTCATTGACTGAAAAACACACCATGCACCCTCCATGCATCCAGATTTTGCATACATGTCTAGCAGAGCGTTATCCACGCACACATCAACATCAGTACTAGTTTCGAGTTTAATTCTCAAGCCATGGAATTTCTTCCCTTCATCCAAGGAAGCCAAATTGGCACAGGCATTCAGGGCAGTTGCAAGTGTGAACTTGTTTGGCTTTATACCCACTGTCTTCATTTGAGCAATAATCTCAAGCGTTTTGCTTGGTTCCCCACATTGGAGGCACCCGGCAGCCATTTGGGTCCATGAACACACATCTTTTGAAGGCATCTCATCAAAGGCTTTGAAGCCATCCACTAACTTATGATTTTTAATGTACATATCAGCCAAAGAGTTCCCCACACACATCTCATCCCCATGACCACACCTGACAAGCTGTGCATGAACCTGGACACCCATTTTAAGATCAGTGAGAGCAGCCAACCCAGTGAGAACACTCGAAAATGTGTAGCCGTCGGGTTTCACTCCCTCGCGATTCATACGACACCAGAAGTTTGGTATTTCCAAATAAGAACACTGCAAGTAGCCAGCCATGATAGCATTCCAAGACACAATATCTTTATTGGGGCAATTCTCAAACACTTCCAAAGCCTCTGTTAATTCCCCCTGTCTTACTAAAACAGTCAAGAATGCATTCATCAGGAAAGCATTCCACTGGAATCCTAGGCGAACTATGAATGCGTAAACTTGGTAAGCTTGAGTCAGATTGCCATACAAGGAACATGCGTGGAGCGCGCTAACCAAGGTAAACTCATTGGGCTTGGTCGTGCTATCCTGGTGCATACGACCAAACAAAGATAGGGCTTCTTTAGGACAGCCATGTTGGACAAAGCCCGTAATAACCGCAGACCACGACACAACATTTTTGTGAGGCATTTCATCAAACAGTTGGAGACCATTGCTAAGATCGCCACATTTAGCATACATGTTGAGTAAATGATTTTGAAGAAAAGGCGAAAAGGGCAGAGAGCCCTTGATGAGTTTTGCATGAATTGCTCTGCCATGGGGTAAGTTAGAGGTTTGGCCACATGTACGCAACAAGTGGGAGTAAGTCTCTTCCTCTGTGGCCAAGATGTGTGTGGATTTTGATGCGGCAAGCGTAAATGCGTCTCCAGAAAGAGCACGACTACCTGGGCGCGGGCGGAGCATCTATCTACTTAATTTAAATTTTTTTGTCTAACGTGATGATTTACAACATGGTCTATCATTTCTACTGCTTCTAGCCCTAGTCCAACCTTTGACACTGGATTTTAGCAACAAAAAAACCTTGTTACTTTGTCGCATAAAAATAATATGAGATTGATATTTCTTGTCTAAATTTATAGGGGCGTTGGAATTCGGCTGCAATGAAGCGGCTACATTGGTTTGACCAATAGTCGTACAACTCATAATCCACTTCACATCCAACACAAGGGTATTTTTACATTTTTTTTTTATTGGAGTACAAGTTATAGTATAAACTAGAGAAGATGATGATTTCTCATACACACACAATTACGATGACATAGTCCTGGGGATTCCCTTTTTCATTGGGATAGACCCAGTATTTTTATTTTTAATTGTTCTTTATAGCTACATAACATTTCCGACACGCAACTACATCTGCATGTTGCCAAAAGATGAAGGTAAAAATGTATTGCATATGAAAGAAGACAGTAGCAGTACCTTTGCAGGCGAGGAGATGAACATGGACTCTGAAGAAAGAGTTCCCTTCCCTGAATAATATTCTTGAAATGAAGAAGGCACAGAAGCAATCCAGAAACCTTAGGAAATAAAAAAAGAATGATTCTCTTTCTCTCTTAAAAGGACAACCGTAAGAAACGTCTAATATCAGCCAGCTATATAGTTAGCTTGGTGCCTTTGTATTCATTCATTCCCCAACAAAAAATGGGGAGTATAAATAGAGACATAGAGACATAGAGACATAGATCTTCCTCAGTATCAAGAATTAATATTTCTCTAACATATATATATATATATCTAGACATTAATTCTTGTGTTCTAAAGTCTAGATATTACCATGGAAAACAACGCCGGAGCTGAACCCCAACGTATTTATGAAGACTTTGAACCCTACTGCAAATGGAATAAGCCCGACACGGTTGAGATCCATCTTCCAGATGGTATGTATTTGTGATTTGCACTAGCTAGTAAATTAGATTTTGTATTGGGTTTATATAGCTAACCAAGGGTTTATATACAATGAATTAATGTAGTGATAATGGACGATGATGTGTGTGTGTGTGACTGTCATATCAGGTTTCAGAAAGGAACACCTCAAGGTCCAAACCAATAATTTGGGGATTCTTACAATCCATGGAGAACGTCCCCTGAGTCTCATGAACACATGGAGCCGCTTCCACAAAGAAATCAAACTTGCAGACAAGAATTGCGATCCAAATGAAGTTCGTGCCAAGCTTGCGGGAGGAGTTCTTACAGTTACGATGCCTCAGAAAGTTTCCAACGTCCGCATTTCCAGTCCTCCCAAGAACACTACTACTAGTACTCAAAAGGAAAAACTAGTGGTACCAGCTGATCATCTTCAACAAGACAAAACTACAATTAAAGACCAAATAAGTGATTACAAAAATAATAATAATAATGAATGTAAAGGCCAAAGGACTTCTTCTTGTGGTACCAGAACTGCTTTACTTTCAAGATCCAAATTAGTGGGAAAAGATGTTGCGCTCAAGCTTGGGGTGGCGGTGGCGGTGGCGGTGGTCGCTTTTGGTTTCGGGGCATATGTTGTCAAATATTACAAACATGGACACCCATATTCCTATTCCTATTAGTTATTTGTTTCCAAACTCGTGATCATCATGTTACACTTACACTTATGTATATATACTGCGATTTAATTAACTAATAAACATGCCCCTTTGAATTTGAAATTACGGGTGTATGATTCGTATATACGAATATATTGAAGTCTGATTCTTTTTCATATGGTTATTTTCTGTTTGTTGGCTTGTACATTCTGTTATGTTAGAGATAAAGAAATCTATCATTCATTAAATGTCAACAATTGCGGGGATAGCTCAGTTGGGAGAGCGTCAGACTGAAGATCTGAAGGTCGCGTGTTCGATCCACGCTCACCGCAGACTTTTGTTTTTTTGCTTCCATTTTTTAATCTTTGTTTTTATTTTCTTCCATTTTTTTTATGTCTCTAAAAGAATTCTTAAGTGAATGCACAGCCTCAACCTCAACCTCCTGACTGAGTTAGTGTGTGAGTATTGTGTTTGTGCTGCAGCTGGAGTGAGTATAGGGAAGGAAGGAAAAAAGAAAAAGAAAAATGGGTTCAAGGGGGGGAGCGAAGGTTTTGCAGCTGTCTCGAGCGAGCAGAATGAGGACGAAATTGCAGACGGCGTTGGAAGCGAGCGTTTTGGAGATAGAAGACGTGTCGCATCAGCACGCAGGCCACGCCGCCATGAGGGCCAACGCTAACAACAAGGATGGCGAAACGCACTTCAACCTCAAGGTCGTGTCCCCAAAATTCGAGGGGCAGAGCCTGGTGAAACGACACCGCATGGTGTACGACGCCTTAGCCGACGAGCTTCAGTCTGGTCTCCATGCGCTGTCTATTGTGGCCAAGACTCCCCAAGAGATTGGCCCCAACTAAGCCATTCCAATTTCCACCTGCTATTTCCTTCCTTGTCACTGTTTATGAGGGTTTCTCGTTCTATCTTTTATGAATCGATTTATCAGATGATGTATGCATTTTTACTGAGTCGAACTTTGAAATTGAAATACCAATCTCTTTCAGAAATATGCGTTATAATTTTACAACTATAAATTTGTCATCTGGATTCTGTTGTTGAATGAGTAGCAGGGCATAATGCTTGCTTTTTGAGGTGAGATGGTCAGTCAAAATTCAAAACTCAAATAGATTTATAGAATAGAATGAGTATATATATGTATATAGTATAGTTGGAAGGAAAATGGAAAATTGAAGTAACACTGAATGTGGCGTGTTTTAAGGAATGCCAACCGTTTCCCCTTGGAATTTGTTGAGCCTCTACCTTCATTCAAGACTCAATCTGTGTCTGTCTGTCTGCTTGCCTCTCTCTCTCTCTCTCTCTCTCTCTCTCTCTCTCTCCCCCCGCGTTGCTTCTGTTGTCTATGTGTTATTGTGTTGTTGTTGTTTCAGGTTCCATATCAACCAAACCAACACAGTAACGAAGGGAGGCACACTCGCAATCAACAATGAATGACAAAGCCTCCGTTTCCAAGGAGCTCAACGCCAAACACTCCAAGGTCTCCTTTCTTTTTCTGTTTCAACTTTTTTTATTATTTGACATTCATCTATTACAATTGCAATTATTCTGTCTGCTGTGTTGTTACATGTGCGTCCAGATTTTAGAAGGTCTTCTTAAGCTGCCGCAAAACAGGGAATGTGCTGATTGTCGGAGCAAGTACACATTTCGCAATCCATTTCCTTATTTAATGTGTCGTCTACCATATTTTTTCTTCTGTCTTAAAATACTTTAATTTGCTACATTTCATAGTATTTGGTTAAAATCCGATTTTTTTATGGCCATTTCTTGATGATGCTTAATTAAATTTAAGGCAGACTCATATCTTCAAATTTCTCTCTCTTTCTTGTTGTGTACACATCCATGTTCATGTTCCTGTGCATTTAGTTTGTAGGTAGTCATCATCTCTCTGACTGTGGTCTCATTTAGGAAAACAAGTATGCGTGCGCAAGTAGAATAATTTTGTATAACACACAATCTTGAAATTGAGAATCCTTTGAGTTAGAGTTACTCATCTTGGACCCTCAATTATTTATCCCAAAATCTCTTTCCTTAGGTTTGGGAAGGTTCTTTTAAGTGTTAAAGCTTTTTAAACCAACTGCTAAAACTCTTCAATTTCAGTTTTAGATTGTTTTCCCAAGCCTGGTGGCAATCTGATATGGATATTAATGAAATTTTTGTGCTGCAATATTTTTCTTTCAGAGCCCCACGATGGGCAAGTGTGAACCTGGGAATATTTATTTGCATGCAATGTTCAGGAATTCATCGTAGCCTTGGAGTGCATATTTCAAAGGTTTATTTGCCTACCTATCATTTCTCTATTTCCTCTATTTCATATCCTTTTTTAGTCAGTAAACTTTTCTTGTTTTTATTCTTTCCTTCTCTGGCTTTTAAAATTCAATTGGTTTGGTACTAATGAGAAGTTATCTGGGAATGGCTTCACTCTTCATTATTATATAGTCATGTAAATGTAAAATTATGTTTGGTTACTGGCATAGCTTGAATATACTATAAGCTATTTATATGTTCTGGCTATTGACCTGTTGGTTTACCAAAATTCAGTAATTTTCTTTATTTGATCGTTAATCTGTTTGAATAGATTATGTTTCATATAATTGCAGCTCTATGTTCTAATGATAGCGTAGCCTGGTTTGTTTTTGAAATAGGTACGGTCTGCTACTTTGGATACATGGCTGCCAGAACAGGTTGCTTTTATGGAATGTAAGAACACCATTCAGCTTCTCTCATCTTCTCTCTCTCTCTCTCTCTCTCTCTCTCTCTCTCTATATATATATATATATATATATATATATTATCATCTATAATAGATGATCTATCTATCTATCTACCCCACATACATGCATGGTCATGTTATACAAGCATAAACACTCTCAATTTAGTAAGACAGGACTACACAAATTTGGTAAACCATACAAGCAGGCAGCTTCTGTCATCATTGTTTATATGGTTCAGAAACATGGGCATTCCTACGGTAACTGGTGCATATGCATTGCTCTCATCTTAGTGAATATATATTTTTCCTCTATTTCCTTTTTTTTTTCCCCCTAAATAATTGGACTGAAGTAGCTGTTAGGGAACATCACTTCAGTATTCACATTTTGCTCTGGATGGTTTTTATCTCTTGTCTAACTGACTATTATGTTCTGATTCATTATCATACTAATCAACTTTCTGTGTATCTTTGCGTAGCTGTGGGTAATGAAAAGGCAAACAGTTATTGGGAAAAAGAATTGCCGGCACATTTTGAAAGAAGCGAGATTGAAAAGTTTATTCGTGCCAAGTAAGTTGTTTGGTGAAGCTAATTATGAGCTTTCATGTGCAACTTGAAGAATTTGTTGTTTATTATTTCCTTTTGTTCTTAACTTTCTTAGTAACTTTTAGGTATGAAGGAAAAATGTGGGTTGCAAAGAACGCAAAACAACCGGCTCCTAAACTAGTTGAAATGAGCATCAGTTCCAACAAGTTGGTAGAAGGTGGAGCTACAAGCGAAGTTCCCAAGAAAACAAGGAGACATTCTCTTGAAGAAGCAGTACTTTCTAAGCACCTGGGACAAAGTGCTCCTTCAGTGGCAAGATCCCGTGGGGTAAATTTTGTATCTTATTAAGTTTTTTATTTTTTCTTGCATAAAACCATTAATTTGTTTGTAGTTATTAGGTATATAAAAATGTTTATTGCTCCTTCCTCGTACTTTGCATTTGTAACAAACCTGTTTTGTAGATATCATTGATTAGGGTGCTTCTACCACTTGGTGTGTTTGTAGAATATTCCACTATAATTAGACTTCTTTATGTTTATTTCTGATCCTTAATTGAGTTGGGTCATGCTCATTCGTGGATCAACGAGGGAGCTTTAGAACTTGGCGGTTTAAAGCTGAGAGTAAGAAAGTCCAGATTCATTCTGGGCGGGTTGCTTTCTTTGGAGTTAATGAGATTGAGAAATTAGGTCTGATGGTGAAGCACAAAGAAGTTTTACAATATTGATTTTCCTAGTTTTTTATTTTTTATTTTGGGGTAAATGATATCATTTGAGTTCATGGGTTGTCGAGTTGCTATTTGCCTCTACCCTTTTTTAATATACCTAACATACCATACTTAGGCCTCTCTTAAAATTGTCTTCTACAAAAAATTTTTATCCATAGCAATTAACATGTAATATGACTGATTTCGAGTGTCAAAAAGATAAAACAAAAGGGAAAGGTCACTACTTTCCAGGGCCTATCTGCTTCTGCGATTTGATGTATGCCTTCTAATCTTTCATGTTTCTCTACGTGCTTTTTCAAATGTGTTTGTAATGCTCCTTTTGCTATAAGTCATTTTTTGTGGTACATTTGACCAAGTTTAAAGAGTTCACTGGTTAATATTTGTTTTGTTCGTTGCAGATTTCCTTAGATTTGAATCATAAGTTTACTACTTCACCTCCACCAAATGGG